>NC_043717.1:29966559-29966767 GCF_006229205.1 Suricata suricatta
GTTTACAAGGCTGGATGTGTAAGAACACGAGTCTGAACCTAACAGATGCCATGACTGGCTGTTTCCCCCTCTAAGCTAAAAGGTCTAAGGTCAGTCTCTTCGGAACCATTTGGCCGTTTGGCCATTTGACAGTCATACATTGCCCGGGGGTATCTAATCAGAATAGCCCAGCTACCTCACCCCACATTCCTAAGGGTGAGGCCTGCAG
>NC_043717.1:29966867-30002817 GCF_006229205.1 Suricata suricatta
ACGCCTGTAAAGTCTGTGAGCCCGAGTTTAGGCCCCGGCGAGCCTAAATTCGTAATAAAGCCCTTTGCTTTTGCATGCGTGCTTCGGCCTCCCTGGCGGTCTCTGGTTTCTGGGGGCGATAAAGAAATCTTGAGTACAACAAAACTATTGTCTAAACTTCCACAATTGAAAACTACAATTGGCTTGAGGACCCTACTGAAGTCCCATTTTCTAGTTAGCTGTGTTGCCAGAAACTTGCTAAAGTAATTTTGTTTCTGTAGTCCCTATACAGCTTTAAGCCACTCACCTAATGTGTTTAATGTTATAATTAAAACCAGGAAACATCATAACCAACATATAGATACCAGCACTACTCTCATTTGCTTGAAGTCCCACTCTCCAAGGTGTCATATTTATGGAAAGTTCTCCACAGGGTTCTTGTTAACCTCAGCAGTTAGTGCATTGATGCAAAATGTTGAGTAAATCCCACTCACTGCATGGGAACTCCCAACAAGCTCCTAATGCCCATTAACCATATGGCTTTGATGTCACTGATCTTTTGTGCTCTTAGCCAGAGACCCCACACTAGCCAGGGAACATCATTCCTTCCATTCTAAAAAAAAATCATACCCTAGAAATATGCAGCCTTCCTTTACAGATAAGACTGGGTATTAATGGAGGAAGTCAAGTCAGAGTACGCCAATACCATGATCCCATGTTTTCTAGCCCTTTTCTTGCCATTTGACAACATTGGTGGGTCACTTTGGTTTGAACATATTAAGTGGTTTTCCTTAATCTTTTCTCTAAACCAATATTAAAGAGAATGAAGCATTGTCTTGCAAATTCTTGTAGCAATAATATAACCAAGTAAAAGAACAAAATAATGCTACAGCTGATGGGAAAACATAACCAGGATAGAGGGCTAACTTACTTGATTCATTATATTTACCCCACATCTTAGTGAAATTCCTTGGTCGCCCCTTTACAGCATCTCTATCAGAAAAATACAAAAAATACTGTTCTGACAATTTATTATTACTTACAAGGAATGGTACAAAGATAATATATTTAATACAGTTTGGAAACAATTCCTCTCTTGAATATGCTGTAACACATCAATGTTTCTGATGCTAGGTCCTTACATGAGGCAGCTGAAATCTAAGAAAATGATTTAAACTTGATTGATTCAAGCCATCATTTTATTTTTTTCTTTTATTCTTTATTGTCAACTTGGATTCCATATAACACCCAGTGCTCATCCCCACAAGGGCCTTCCTCCATGCCCATCACCTCATCATCCCCTTCCATCACCTCTATCAGCCCTCAGTTTGTACTCAGTATTTAAGAGTTTCTCATGGTTTGCCTCCCTCCCTCCCTCTCCCCAACTATTATCCCCCTTCCCCTCCCCCATGGTCCTCTGTTAAGTTTCTCCTGTTCTACTTATGAGTGAAAACATATGGTATCTGTCCTTCTCTGCCTGATTTATTTCACTTAGCATAACACCCTCGAGTTCCATCCATGTTGCTACAAATGACCAGATTTCATTCTTTCTCATTGCCATGTAGTACTCCATTGTATATATATATATACCACATCTTCTTGATCCATTCAACAGTTGATTGACATTTAGGGTCTTTCCATGATTTGGCTATTGTTGAAAGTGCTGCCATGAACATTGGAGTACATATGCCCTTATACAACAGCACTCCTGTATCCCTTGGGCAAATAGCCATCATTTTAAAGTATTTACTTTAGTCTTAAGTGTGCAGATCATTTCTTCAATTTTATATTTCACTATACATGTGTACATGAGCACAGATCATTTATAATGTAATTTTAAACGCACTGCGTTGTTTGATGCATGTGTATTTGCCAGAGTCCAGCTCCAGAAGGTCCAAGGCTCCCTGAAAGATGGATGGTGTCAGTGAAAGAGAGTGAGAGAGCCTCAGTTTCTCTGTGATCACCAGGCAGGCATCTCTGCACTGACCAGAATCAGCTCTATTTATTGAAAAAATGTATGGGGTACAAAACAGTGTGGCAAGTGCCTTAGACAATGATTTCTGACTCCAAATTTCTTTGGTATGTAAAAGTTTCCCAGGACATAGATTGGTAGAAGACTCATGCATAATCTTTATCAATAGTGATTGATTTTAGGTGATTTAGATGCTTATCATATGGGGAAGGCAGGTGTCCTCAGCATTCAAATACAAGGCAATGTTTTTAGCATAGCAAAAGCAAAGGTTAGTTCTTTGTGAGCAGGGTTCAATAGCCTGTTTTCTTGAGGGGAAGTAAAACAGGTTTCTCAGGAAATGTAATATTTGTTCCCATAATCAGAAAAGAAGAAATATCTATAAGTTACTTCACAAGGTGCAGTTAGCATATCTTTAGGATGAAGGGGTGAGTCACTCCTGAAACCAGTCAACAAGGCGCCTTGGGGATCACTGCTCACGCAAAAATAATTGAGTGGGGGTTAGACATCAGTCGCCTTCTGACAGTAGGAGCCTTGCCAACCCACTTTACTTCACAAGGAGATTTTCTCAACTTTGTGAGTTCAGAAATGGCTTCCAGCATGTATCTTCTCTCTCTCTCCCCCCTCCCTCCCTCTCTCTCTGCTGTTGTCACCTGAAAGTTGGTAAATCCTCCATGTTCTCTCTAACCAAGATCTCTCTTCTGAGTTTGAAACTTGCATACCTAGTTCCATAGTTTTACCTCCATCTGGATGTCTGCACAGAAAACTCAATTTCCTCATGTCCAAAATTAAACTCAAAAGTATGCATGAGTACACATACACATATATATATAAATATTCCAAAAAAGGTACACTAAGTTTTACAAGATTCCACATATGTAGGGTAATATGGCTAATGTATTAGAGGAGGCAACTACAGGAGTGAATATAATGGGAGCACAAGTGGGGAAAAGGTAAAAATTAAAATTAAATGCACAAGAGATGTCATTTATAGATGGGAAATGTCCATGTATTTTAACATGAGTCTGAACTACTGAACTTTACATACCTGAGATTTGGCCTGGGAAAGAGGCAGTAAATAATGTCAGTAAAATAGTTAGATGGCTGCCATTGCCTAGGACAGCACGTATATCATCAGAGCTTTGTCATGGGTCCATAACTGACATTGAAACTAAACTTGTGACCTCATGAGATAGAGTCTTGTCTTTGACACAGTAACTGTTAAAGGCTCTCATTCTATACAGTCAAACCAGAAATATACATATATGACATATATGTGCTATTCATGGTAAACTTCGTGGTGTGGAGGCAGGGACTGTATGCTCACTGGTGAGCATCGTGTCCGTGCTGTCTGTCTTCTACCAGCTCAGAAGGTGCCTAACTAAATCTTGGACTTTGAGGAATCTTTATCTCTCTTAACCTGGCCTGCTCTCAGTTTTGTTGAGGAAACTGAGGCAGCTTATATACCTATCCCCCATTAAAAATATACCTAGAGCTATCTGAGCATTTAAAGAGATTTTCTTTCCATTGCATATAATTATACCTTAAAGTTTTATTTTTCTTAGTTTCTTTTTTTCTTCTTCTTAGTTTCTTAATTCATATTAACATGACCTATCTAAAGTACATTTAGGAGGCTCCTGGGTGGCTCAGTAGGTTAAGTATCATACTCTTGATTTCAGCTCAAATCATGATCTTACAGTTTATTGAGATCAAACCCCACTAAGGGCTCTATGCTGACAGTTCAGAGCCTGCTTGGGATTATCTCTCCTTCTCTCTGCCTCTCCTGCGTGTACATGTTCACTCTCTCTCTGCTCCCACCCCAAAATAAATAATCTTTTGAAAAATAAAAATTAAATACATTTATAGTATCAAATCATTGCTATTATTATGCCCAGAGTGTCTTTTTAATGTTTTCTGTCACAGTTGCTGCTTTCCTGTCAAACTTGGCTACTCTTTGGTCTGTGTGAGAGTAATATTATGAATAAGACAGCTAGTTTAAATTGACTTTTTTAAGGGGATTGGACAACTTCTTTCTAGAATCCGTAGTTTTAGAATCAGTGAACCAGTTGTCCATCACTTGCTAAACTGTCTGAAATCAAATGTTTCTATTATGTTCCTAACATCTAGAGACATTTGGAGAAACTTCCTTCAAACAGTGATACACTGAGCCTATTGATACAAACTATATCTGCATGATAGAATAGCTTCCAACTGTCACCGAAAGTAATTAGCTGTTATTATTTCATGTGAAGTTGTGAAGGAGGAGGACTCAGAAAGCCAAATAGTTAGCTTCCCATTCAGGAAATTTATGATGGTCCTGCCACAAAAATAACAAAATGTTAATGTTGTAGTGCCTATCTTATGCACCAAATTGTACATAGAAAAATCACAGACATACATGATATATGTACATAAATAGATTTATATCTATATTTCTATAGTGTATGTGTATATTCTGATTTTACTCATTTAACAACATAACTTAGTATTTTACAATCTCCTAATTATAATTGGAAATATGACTTGTGAAAGCTGAATACTAATATGATTTATAGATGCAGAATCATTTTAAACACATGGGTTGAATTATGTCCACCCCATCCCACTAAAAACAGTCCATATTTTGAAGTCCTAACCCCCAGTACCTCTGACTGACCTTTTTTGGAAGCAGGGTTGTTGGAGATGTAACAAGTTAAGATAAGGTCATATTGTAGTAAGGTGGGCTTCTAATCCAATATGACAGTGTCCTTATTGAAAGAAAACCAGAGATAGGCAGGCACATAGGGAGAACACCATGGGAAGATGGGAGTTCTGTTGGCACAAGCCAAGGAAATACCAAATGGTAGGAGAAGAGCCAGAACTATGAGACAATAAATTTTTTGTTGTTTAAGCAGCAGAGTTTGTGGTACTTTGTTACAACAGCTCTAGAAAACTAATAGAACACATCTTTATTTTCCAACTCTATTGATGTTGATAGTGATGTTGAGATGAATATTTACCTAAACAGTTATTCTCCTCTCCAATTATTTATTACAAATAAACTTTATTAAAATTCACATATAACTTATGTCCCCATTTAAGGATATAGGTTGAGTTTCAAAAAAATGTATATTCCATTTTGACCAGTGTTTTAATCAAAATACAGAAATCTTTCACTACTCAAGAAAGTTTACCCATGTTCCTTGCTGTCATCCCTTCCAATCTCCTGATGCACATAATCTCTTCTGATTCCTTTTTTTATTTTTATTTTTTAATTTTAATACCAGTTAACAGAGCATTATATTAGTTTCAAGTGTATAATACAGAGATTCAACAATTCCATGCATCACCTGGTGCTCATAACCTACTTAACCCATCTGCCCACCCTGCTCTGCCCTTCCTAAAGATGTGCACATGACATTAGTCTGCATTTTTGTTTTTTGGGAAGATGTGTGCGGCCTCTTTCAATAAACCTGTTTTTGAAATCCATCCATGTCATTGTGTGTGTCAATAGTTGCTTTTTATGGCTGAGTAATATTTCATTATGTGTATAATATAGGACGTTCATCTATTTATCAGTTGATTGACATGCAGATTATTTCCAGATTTTGGACATTAAGAATAAGGGTGCTAAGAATACTTATGTTCAAGATTTTATGTGGACATATGCTTTCATTTTTCTTGTATAAATAACTGGGAGTAGAATGGGTCATAGTATACTTTTAATGTTACCCAAAGTGATTGCCTCTAGTAAAGTATGAGAATTCCAATTGCTCCACATCCACATCACTGGTTGGTCTTCTGGGAAATGTGTATCACATAGTGGTATCACATAGTAGTTTTAATTTGCCTTTCCCTAACGACTAATGATGTGGATCATCACATGTGCTTATTAGCCATTCCTTTACATTCTTTTTTGAAGTGTATCTTCAAATTTTTCCCCAGGTTTCACTTGTGTCATTTATCTTTGCATTGTAAAACATACATTATATATACTCAATAATATATTACATTTTTATATTTATATTATTTATACTAGGCTTTTGTCAAATGAGTGCTTTGAGAACAATTTCCCCTAGGTTATGATTTTATTTATTAGTTTCCTTAATGCTTTTCATTAATGAGCTAATGTTTTGAATTTTGATGCAGTTAATTTTTTAATGTTTTTTAACTAATCTCTATACCCACTGTGGGGCTCAAACTCAGGACCCCAAGATCAACAGTCAATTGCATGCTCTAATGACTGAGTCAGGTGCCCAAAAGCAGTTTATTTTTTATTTTATGATTTGTATTTTTTGTATTCTGTGTATCTGAAGGTCACAAAAATATCTCAGGATCAGAGTTTTGTTTGTTTCTTTCTTTATTTGTTTTTTACAAATGTTAACATTTTTAGTTTTTATGTTGAGGTCCAACCTATTAGGCATTCTTTCTTGGTATGGTATAATGAGTTAATTTATTTTACCCCTTTTAGGTTTCTAACTCTTCAAACAACTTAGCCCCATTTGTTAAACAGATTATCCTTTTCCAATTGAAATAAATGAGCACATTTGTTGAAAATGAATTGATTCCATATGTGTGGGTGTACCTCTGGACTGTGTATTCTCTTGTACTGATCCAATGTCTATTTTATGCCAAACTGCACTGTCATATTACTCGAGATTTATACTAGCTCCTGAATCAGTATAGATATTTGATATTTTTACCTTGTTTTGCATAGCTGGCTTGGCTATTCTAGACTCTTATGATTCTATATAATTTTAGAAGAAGAATGGACATTTCTACAATTAGACTGTTGGTATTTTTATTACAGTTGTGTTGAATCTGTAGGTGAATTTAGCGAGCCTGGGCATCTTAGTAGTATTAAATCTTCATGTCCTATTTCTTGACCATATTTTGTCTAAGTTACTTTGTATTTTTTAAGGATCTTTATATTCTACTTGTTTTCCAGTTCTTAGTAATACATTGGCTTTTTATGTTACTACATATCCTTGGGCACCTGAATGGCTCATCCGGTTGAGTGTATGGCTCTCGATTTCAGCTTAGGTTGCGATCTCACAATTCATAAGATGGAGCCCCACCTCAGGCTCCATGCTGATAGTGCAGAGCCTGCTTGGGATTCTCTGCCCCTCCCCCAATCACACGCATCCTCTCTCTCAAAATAAATAAACTTAAAAAATCCTTACTGCATATCTTGTGACTGCTGAATTCATCAATCCTAATTATTTTCAGGCAATTGTGTCATATGCAGATAGGTTTTACTACTTCTTGCCTTACTGTAGCTGGTAGCACCTCCAGTATAATAATGAAAAGAAATGGCAAGAATGGTCATCATTTGTTTCTTGTTGTGCTTAGTGAGAGCACATGTATTCTTTCACCAATAAGAACACTGGGATTGTTTCATGGGTGTCTTTTATCACTTTGAGAAATTCATTGTATTCCTGGTTTGCAAGAGCATTTTAATGATTTTAATCATTGATGGATATTGATTTCTGTCAACTCTTGTTCTATGTCTCCTGAAATGATTTTCTGATGTTCCTTTATTCTTCTTTCATAGTGAATTACTTTGGTTTTAAACTTTGCATTATTTATATAAAATCTTCCTGATTGTGATATTTTTAACATAATAGCTATTCAATTTTTGGTATTTTATTGACAATATTTTTCTGTATTTATGAGGGATATTGGTCTGTAATTATCTTTTTTTAAAGTTTATTTTGAGAGAGAGCATGCAAACAAGTGAGGGAGGGGCAGAGAGATAGAGAATCCCAAGCAGTTACTATGTGACCCAGCAATTCTGCTCCTACACTTACAGCAGAGAGAAATGAAGACCTATTCCTGCATACATGCTTATATATTCCAATGTTCATAAGATTATTATTCCTCATAGCCCCTAAGTGAAAGCCATCACTTAGTTTAAGAAGTTAGTCACAGGAACCACATTTTGCATACCCATAAAAATAGGAGAATACCATGGCATGGACAGAGTGGATAATTGTGAATGATTGCTACAGGTTTTTCTTCTGAAGTGAAGAAAATATTCTAAAATTGATTATCCTGATAAGTGTGCAACTTTGAAAATACTAAAAACTACTGAATTTTATAAATTTAAATAGATGAATTTTATGTTCTATCACTTTTACCTCTTTAGTTGTTACACAAAAGATAGAATAACCAAAAAAAATAATAATAATACCATTCTTACCAAAAAGAAAGGAGAATCCTTTCAGAAAGAGGAAGGATCATTTTCCCTCTGTAATGGGAAAAAAAAATAAAAGACTACATGCAGGTCCAGAGGAAATTTATGGCAATAAAAAAAGTTTGGTGATAAATAAATGAGGGAGACTAAGGGAGAAAAATACAATATTAAAAACATGAGTTTTTTAAAAACGTTTTTTAAAAAACATTTAACATCAAGTGATTAGCAGAATTTTGTAAAGGTGAAATTGGATGTAACTTTCTTTATCAACAAATAGTGATGTAAGAGCAATAGCAGATAAAATATATTATGAGGGTGAGATAAAATTAGAGACTTGTCAGCAGAAATTCTCCTGAGTGAGGAATTGGTAGGTTATAGCCACATCGAAATGGATGAACTCCGTGTCGGAGTCTTTTTATAGTCCTCCACCAGAATTTTGGGAGAACAAGGGGAGGAAAGAGAATCATTGAATAGATCCTGCATTAGTTGGTTAGAGCTACCATAACAAAATATCACACACTGAGTGGCTGAAAACAATAGAAAGTTTTGGGGTCTAGAAGTCCAAAACTAAGATGTTGGCGGGGCCAAGTTCCCTCTGAACACTCCATGGGAGAATTCTTTCTTGACTCTTCCTAGTTCGTTGTGGTGGTCGGCAGTCAGTCCTTGGTGGTCTTGGCTTGCAAATGTATGATGATAACCTCTGTCTGCATCATTACATGGTCATCTTTTCTTGTGCCTCTGACTCTTATAAGGGCTCCAAGATAAGGATTCAAGGAGTATCCTAATCTAATGTAACCTCATCTTCCCTGGATTACAGTTGGAAAGATCCTATTTCCAAATAAGGTCACATTCTCAGGTAGTAAGGGTTAGGGTTTGAATATTTGGGAGGAGGGGGAGAGACACAATTCAACCTGAAATAGATGCAAGAAAAATGGAAAGTCTAAGTTAGATTTTTGGAGCAGAAAAGAAAGAAATAGGCAAATGAGAGAAGGAAGAACTGTGTTTCATTTTACGTAAATCAAAGGAGCAATCTAAATCAAATACTTAGGGTAAATGTTTTACGTTAGGTGTTTAGGGAAGCTAATATTGACTCTCCAGCATATGCCATCCAACCTCGTGAAGGTTCTTTCTGTGGGGATGGTATTTTTTTCTTTTTACACATCAGTCACATTTTCTTTTTCTTTTTTTTTTTAATTTTTAAAATGTCATTGTTCAGTGTGACTGTCTCCACAATTAAATGCCAGTATTCTTCCTTTGAATATTAAGTGTTTGTACGTGGCTTCTTGGCTGTGACCATTTTGTTCTGCTACAGTTCTTCATGCTAATCGCACTGATAATTAAAGAGCTCGTGCAGCTATTATGTTCAACAAAGAAGTACGACTCTTTGCCTGCTTCAGAGAAGAGGAGGGCTTGATCTGTGATTATAGATTCACAAAAACACCCCAGGATAATTCAATTCCATGCCTTTATTATAGTCTTACTTAGATTTTGCTCTGAAACTATGGATCCATATACATTTCCAATATTGTTTCCTTCAGACCTCCCACGGATGGGGAATGCTGTAAATCACGTCAGACTAGTGTTCTCAATGAATATTGCTGGCCTGGTCTTTATGTTGTAAATATCTGCAGGCAGAGATGGAATGTACTGATAAAAGTGGGCCTGTATTTCTCAGGTCTTTGTTCCCTGTCTTAACCTGCCAGATATTCAACAGAAAGACTAAATGACTCCAGAGTAGCCATGAGGAAGCCAGTAGGGATCCTATGTATTTGGCTAATGCTCATTTGGTTTCTATTCTGTCAATTCTCCCTCGAATTTAATATACCAAGTTCAGCCAACACTTGGTACCAACATACTAACCAGGTTTACTTTTGTGATCAGTAATGTTTCAGTGCTTTTATTGCATCTTCACCAATTTAATCTTCTCAAACCCGTTTAGATATCTCAGACTCAGAGATTAGTTTTAAAAAAAGAGTAAGGGGTGCCCGGGTGTCGCATTTCCTTAGGGCTCAGGTCATGATCTGTCAGTTTGTGGCTTCAAGCCCCACATTGGGCTCTGTGCTGACGGCTCTGGAGCCTGTTTGGGATCGTATCTCTCCTCTCTACTCCTCCTCTGCTTGTGCTCTCTTTCCCAAAATAAATAAGGTTAAAAATTTTTTTAAATAAATTTTAAAAGTAAAAGTTTTAAGATACCATAAAATTGCATGATTTTTTTTTTAAGTGAGGGAATACGCGCGCCTCGGTGGCTCAGTCAGTTAAGCTTCCAGCTTCAGCTCAGGTCATGATCTCATTGTCGTGGGTTCAAGCCCCGTGTCGGGCTCTGTGCTGACAGCTAGCTCAGAGCCTGGACCCTGCTTTGGATTCTGTGTCTCTTTCTCTCTCTGACCCTCCCCTGCTTGCGCGCTCTCTCAAAAAAAAAAAAAAAGTGAGAGAATAAATTGACACCAGAAAATACCTAGACAAATCAAAGTTTTAGGGTATATACTGTTTAAGACTATATCTTAATAATCGATTAATAAGAAACTTGAACGTTGCCAAGAGGAAATCCAAAGTGTTTTTTGGGGGGAGTGGGGAAGTGCTAACGATCAAAACAACTGGGTATCCACATCTAAATTCAGAACTTTTTGTGAATATTTAATTTAGAATAAAGTTGTAAAATAAGGCTTAATTCAACATCTTTTAAACATGATGGTTTTTAGACCATGTACTGATTTTCCTCCTAGAGAAATTTATCAAGAAACTGGGAGGTAGATTACTGATGAAAATTCAAAAGGAGTTTACCAAAAAAGTGCCATTGTGGGCTGATTGTGAGGCATAGATAGAGTGTAAAAGGACCGTAACATGCACTTTGAAGCCAGAGTGCTTGAATTTGAATGCCCACTGCCCCAGACTATAACTGTATAACCTTTGACCAGTAACTTAATCATCTTGCCTTAGTTCTTACATCTGTAAAATGGGTGTGACTTAGTACCTACCTCCTTCAGGGCATTTCAAAGATTAAATGAGTCATTACATGCAAAGAATTCACAGTGGTTTAAGTGCCTTGAAATTGCTATTAGATCATTTTGGCATTATCAATATTGAACCGAGTAAAACTTAAGTATTTTAAGACCAGCTTCCAGCTTTCAATATGAAGAAAGCATGTGATTTAGGCATTTGAAATGGTGTAGAATAATCTGACTGCACAATCTTAAAAAGGATTTTGTCTCCAGATTTCTTGGTGCCAATGCATTGTGAATGGGGGAGAAAATACATTAGTTCATCATATGACTTCACTCGTGTCAGGAATTTAAGATACAAAACAGATGAACATAAGGGAAGGGAAGCAAAAATAACATAAAACCAGAGAGGCGGACAAAACATAAGAGGCTCTTAAATATAGAGAGGAAACAGAGGTTGCTGGAGGGGTTGTGGGAGAGGGAGGTGGGCTAAATGGGTGAGGGGCATTAAGGAAGACAGTTGTTGGGATGAATCACTGGATTCTACTCCTGAAGTTATTGTTGCACTAAATGTTAACTGACTTGGATGTAAATTTTTTTTTAAAAATTATTTAAAAAACTATTTTAAAAAGGTGCAATAATTCACAGGTGTTTTTTTTTAATCCAATACTACAAAACCTTATATAAATGATGTGAACAATCATTTAGCTTTGAGAACACCTAAGTATGAGACAAAAGGGGTTGCCCTCATTTTTTCCTTTACTTTAGGTAAGTCACCGTTTCTTGGGTTTTCTACTGATTCCTTCCTCTGTTAAATGACGAATCTGCCAATAACCAAGACAAATGCTAAGAATTCAAAATGTTGCCTTTGTGTGAGGGAGCAGTGATTTACCAGGTGGCAGGTTGATTACAATTAATACCTTCTATCTTGAGAGTTCTGCTGTTTTGGAGGATTAGTTGAGCCAGAGCCAGGATTCTCCCAATGAAGTGAAAACGGAAATTGCCAAATGATCCATTTAGGATTCACCATGCCACTTAATTAACAGGCAAAATATTACTCTATTTCCTGTACTAGTCAACCCGGATTATGAAGAGAAAGTAGGCTGGTCGCCTCACAGAGGGGTCAAAGTGAGTATGTGTGGGGTATGGCCTTCCAGTGATTCTCTGAGGAACTTCTTTGTACTTCTGTGTCTAATAGTAAACACCGATGCAATATATGGCAACCTAAGGCAGACAGGATCTTTAAGGACTCACATCTTTTAGGAAGAAAGATAAACAACCATGATCACCTGTAGGCAAAGGAAAAATTGGGTAATGGAAGAAGGCAGTTCAAAACACCTACGTTGTGACCAAGAATTAAAAAAACAAGATGTTAGATTTAAGCTTTTTTTTCTCCTTGCTTTGTGATATATTCATATATATTAACCAATTTATGGCCTCTATCTTCTCTTGAAGTACTATTTTCTATAATGTATGTTCAAGGTCCTTAACCTTAAAATTTAATGTTAAGATTACAGAACATCAAAAAAAAAAAAGAAAGAATTCTGACTAAAAGAGAAAAATGGAGGAATAAAGGAATATTGAGAGTTGAGGGTTTCATACTGGGAGCAGGAAGTGAGGGTATTTTATTTATATCACACACAGCCACATGAGGTTAGGTGAAAGTTGTCTTTGTCGTTTGAAAGTTAACTAGGATACGAATAGATGCTAACTTGTCAAAGGGGTAGAATGTGCCACATTGTGTCAAATCAACATGCTCCAGACCCTGACTTACACTTGCTTCTGTATCACAGCGGGGAAGCCTCAAAATTAGAGTTTTTAAGACTCCGCGCCAGCAGAGTTCCGAGTTACGTTTTGCCAATATGAAGCATCTGTACCAGGTTTGAAAAGCAGAAGAGGAGTAGAAGCTGTTCTTACCCAGCAGCATTAAAAAGAAACCCTTGGACAGTTGCAGGTGACTTTGCAGAAAGTCCTTAGAGTGAGCTCTTGTGAATCGCTTGCTTTTGTCCTACAGACAGCTGAGGCCATCCTCAGTGGCGCGCACCGACTCCTGCACTTCCAGACTTCCTGAAAGTGTAGTGTTACTTCTTTTACTTCTCTACTGCATTCAATAATTAATACTCTAATATCTTGTATTAAATCCCTTTCTGCTTGAGATGCTCGGGTAGCCTCTGTCGCGCAGACTGATTTCTGATGGATAATCATGGATCTCATGCCGAGCAAGAAACATTTGGAGAGTTAGGAACGAAAGTCATTAAGTCAAAATCACGCTTGAACATTCCTTAGGAAGGTGACACATTAGGAGCTTAAAAAATTAAAGGGTCCAACACATGATTTGTTTTCTAAGGATGGGAGTAGGTTGCTGTTCTCTAACACCAAAAGAAGCGACTGGCTGGCTTTTAGAAGCCGTATTGTATGAAAAGCACACAAGTTTAAAGACTAGAATCACACTCAAACAGCTACATACTTTGAGAGGCATGCCTGCCCTGGGACCAGCCAAAGTAACAGTATATTCATGCTTCTCACTTTATTTTTCCTCTAAGATAAAAATTTGTCACTCTATCCTCCTAAAAATATAACATTGAATTTCCATAAATCTGTATACCTGATTTTCCTTCTGTAAATTGCCCTTTTGTTTCCTTCAATACGAACATATTAGAGATCTCAAATAATTCATGTTTTCTTGGTACATTTTTGTGTGTGTGACCTAAACTTGTCTCTTATCCTCCCCTTCATGATTTATTCCGGTAACAGAAAATTCGACACTGTCACAGGTGAGTCTCTAATAGAAATACATCTAATATATAGATCTTGAGTTCATGGTGAGTAATCAGTTTTTGTAAACCACAGCAGAATACCCTAAGGTAAAGACCCTAGATCACTAATGTGCTTCTGTTTGAGCTTGGGAGTGGAGTTTCTACCTAGGCTATGTCAACAACTATGAAAGGTCTCGGAATTTAAAATCCTTGCAAACTAGTAAATTAGTCGGCTTCAAAGGTATTGTGAGAAAACACAAGACTCCTATGTTAGACATTCCCATGCTGCTTGCTGTGAGTTATAATGTATCAGCATATTTGCATTAGTTCCCTTTGTCCCAAGTTTGCCCCCAAGTAGGGCCAGCAAATAGGACTTTATACATATCTGCACAGTGAGTTGCGTTTCAGAAGAATACCCCTGATATCAGAGAATCTCCACCATTTTATAATGGGCGATCTTGGGGGCACCTGGGTGGCTCACTTGGTTAAGCGGCTGACTTTAGCTCAGGTCATGATCTCACAGCTAGTGAGTTTGAGTCCCACATGGGGCTCTGTGCTGACAGCTCAAAGCCTGGAGCCTGCTTCTGATTCTGTGTCTCCCTCTCTCTCTGCCCTCCCCTGATCATGCTCTCTCTGTCTCTCAAAAATAAATAAATGTTAAAAAAATTTTTTATAATGGGTGATCAGCATGCCTTCCCTTTGATCCGGAGGGAAATAACTGTATTAATCATAGGATAAGAAGTGAACCTGCCCTTTTTTCCATTATCCAAACATCCTTGAAAAGTAGTCTAGAGCAAAGGCACTTAGAATCTCTGTTAGTAAGATGGACAGAAGTCCATGAGACCCTTGGAGAATTGAGTCCTAACAGACTGCTTTTGCAGTCTGAGGTTGAGCTCTTCTTTGTGACTTATTTTCTACCCATGGGTTATGTGCTTTCAATATATTGCCTCCTGGACTAGGGTAATTCTGTCTAACCAAAGATCTACATTGTTTTCAATAATGTGAACTCTCATAAATAAATACAGTAAGGGAGGGGCGCCTGGGTGGCTCAGTCGGTTGAGCCTCCGACTTCAGCTCAAGTCATGATCTCACAGTCCATGGGTTCATGCCCCACATTGGGCTCTGTGCTGACAGCTTGGAGCCTGGAGTCTGGTTCGGATTCTGTGTCTCCCTCTCTCTCTCTCTCCCTCTCCCCTGCTCATGCTGTCTCTGTCTCTCCCCCCCCAAAATAAATAAACACTTAAAAAATTATTTTAAATACAGTAAGGGAGAAGTAGCTCTGACATTCACGTCCCCGATGCAAAACCAAAGTGGAGGAGAAGAAAGAGCTTCATCAAATTCACTTTCTCTCTCTGACATCTGGTCAAATACTCTTCATCAATTTATAACACATTTGCCTGAGAGAACCTACCCTTGTATTCTCTTCCTGCCCTTACCCTTGAAGAACCCAGTCTAGGTCCCCTTTCACTTGACTTCTCTTGGGGCTGATTCCTTGAGTGCACACATCTAGAATCCATCCTATCCTTTCTTCTTAGGAATCAGGCTTAAGACTCCATTCAATTGGTCTTTCTTGGATTTTTGTCTTCAGAGAACGCACATGCATGCCACTTTCTGCCCTTTCCACTTAGAAATTCTGTGTAGGATTCCCTTCAGTTGGCTTTCTCTCAGGGATAATTCCTCAGTGCACACATGGAGGCCTCTTTCTACTCTTTTCTCTTAGGAATTTTTCTTAGGACTCCTTAGGACTCAGTTTCAGTTGACCTTCTCTTGGGACTGAACCACTCAGTGCACACACATAGGACATTTCTCATCCTGACGTCTTAGGCACCTAAGTTAGGACCAAGTAAAAACAACTTGACCTTTTTTGGGGCCTTTTTCCTGAGAGCACACATGTCAGAACTTTCCTCCCCTTTGTAATCCAGCATAGACTTTCACTTGGCCTTCTTGCAAGTCTGATTCCTGAATGCAAACATGCAGGTGCCTTTCCCTCCTTCCATCTTAGGGTCCTGTGGTGGATGCCCCATCACCATGCCTTCTCTGGTCTATGGCTCCTTGAATGCACGTGAAGTGGGCCACTTCCTGTATGATCCTCTTAGGATACCAGCAAAGGACTCCCTCTCACTTGGTCCTCACTTGAGGCTCATTCCCTGAAAGCATCTTTGTAGAACCCATCCTGACTTTCTTCTCAGGAACCCTGTTTAGGACTCTTTCACTTGGCCTTCTCTAGAGCCTGATTCAAGGAGTGCACATACATTGCTGACTTTCCTCTCCATGGCATATGTGTTAAGAAAGAACCTGGAGGACAATGAGTGCCTTCTTGTTTTAGCATACATGAGCTTTGCTTACATGGTATATGTTGGTGGCTCTTTGCGTAGGGTGGAGCCCCAATGTCCCTTTCTTGTCTTGTATTCCTGATATTTATTTACATTTGTGATAAAAAATCAGCTTATTTTACCCTTGAGGGCTTGGAACTCAGACTGTGGGGAGCCTATTATTTAAATGTACTAGCCATTGGGATCTCATCCTGAAAATCTGAGATCTGGATCTCCCTTGCTTGGTTAATATTTGCCTAGTTCCTCTCTCTGCCTTAGGAATATTTCCAAAATACAATGCAAAACTCAAATTCTAGATCCCAAATCTGGATCCTACGTGATTTACAACATCTACTAATGCCAAGTCTCAGAGGTCAGAAACAAGGAATGGTTTATTGTAATACATCATTGCAGTCTCTTGAGAATCTCTGGGGCTAGTGAGTAATATGGTTTGTGTTATGAGGAGAGAGAATCCCGTGCTCAGAGTCAAAGATTAACAACCTGGTCTAGAATGCAGAGTGTGGAGCCTAGGGCATAAGCATCAGAGTTGAAGGAGCCCCTGTAAGTCAGCCTTTTCTTCACATACACCGAGCACAAGTAGAACACCTTGTAATCACTGTGAAAAAACACAAGTAAGAAATTTGAGGAAAATGAAAAGCAGGATATGAGGGAAATGAAATGAAAACTGACCTTGGCCAAATTTATTCACAGAGACCATTGGCCCACCACTCTTCTATCATGTGGCCCTGGCAGCCTTATGAGATAATCAAAAGAAAAAGGATTGGCCTGAAACCATGCCTCCAGCTTTCAGGGTATAAACCATGCTATTTGTGAACTCACACCTTCTTGGTTCAGGGCATATTTAACCTATTTTTCCCCCAACCTACAATGGATATTTTTGGATAGCTTATTTTGACAGGAAATGGGATCATTACCTTACCAGCTTAAGGCAGTGTTCAGGGTCAGTTTCTTTCTGAGTCAAGAAAAGCCCTCCCCTACAGATATCTGAGTCTCCTGCTTCAGAGGACTCAGAAGTTATGGAGGAATCAAAACCAGGCCAAATAGACACGCAAATTGTGCATGTGCACAGCTATATCACTCTGGTGGTAAAATGTGGGTATATTACAGGATGATCAATTTCATTCTTCCCCTAACAGGCGGCCATACAATTTTTCCAGTTCTAAGTGTAACTGACAAAGCCCTCTTCACATGCTTGGGGCGCAAGTAAGTTCACAATGGTTTTAATAAGTCAGCATTTCTATGAGGTCCCATATCTGCATTGAAAGACTACACACGTCTCCTCCCATAGGCTCATCACCAACATCCTCCCACTCCTGGTAGATGGGTCAGAGATCACTTTCTGGAATATTCTGTGGGAATATGTCTGGAGTTGAAATCCAACTAGAAGTTGAGCATTTCTGCATCCACCACTGGAAGCAGGTGACCTGTAGCTCACAGTGAAGCCAGAGATTAACTGCCATGTAAAGAAATCTGGGGACGGTGTTCCCAAACCTCTATTGCTCTCCAAGGGGTCTCACCACAGCATAACCCAGAGAGCCAAATTTGACTCCACCCTGCCTCTACCTCAGTGTCCCCTCCCACGTGATTTCAACAGTCCCATGTCATTCCTGCTTACTGATACAGTAATACACTTGCAGGCACAGGTTTTCTCTTGGTTCCTGTTGTCATTTGGGGGCTGAGAGGTGAGGAGGGTAAGAGAGAGTAGACATAAAATGCCCTCTCTGCTCTCATTGTCACAGTCAACTGTGGCTGCCACATAGCACCATGGGTCACTGTAAACTATGTTACAGACCACATTATAACCTGTTCTTTTACCATTAATACACAGCCAGTAATCTCCAAGCCATCCCATGACACTGGAGTTATTTAGTCATGGGAAGTTTTTGGGTCCAGCCAATGATGCTTATAACCCCATGCATCGGGGACACTGGGTGGTTGTTTACCAAACCCATTTCCTTTTATTCATTTGCACCTTTTCCAACCTCCCTTGCAGCAGCTGGAGCCATGTGAATGGAAGTGATGAACACCATTTCCAGGCCCAACACAATATAATGTCTCTTGAACTATCCTCCACTCTGTTCTGACAGACAGAGAAAGAAAACCAGCAGGAGACCTTGAGGTCCTGTGAAGTACTAGTGCTCCAAGAGGGAGGAGCCTAATTTCTGCATCCTCCCATTGAAGGCTATCCACCGAACATCTGTGCTAAACTGTTGCATGAGCCAGCACTACATTTGAGTTGTATTGAGCTGCTAAGACTTGGGGGTTGATAGTTACAGTGCTTACCTTTCCTTGTCTAATACCTCCTGGTAGTTTAAGTTATTATTTAGACCTAAGTTATCACTCAAAATTCCTACTGCTCTCTGACCTGGTTCATTTATAAAATGTTTTCAAAGAATGGGGGCTCACAAAATAGAAAATAGTCAGATTCCAGACAGATCTGTTTTTCTGGAGAATATTTGGCCTCTTTGCTAATTTGTTTTTTCTGACGTACTGCCTCTCCCTTCAAAAATTATGGGAACTGGGGGGGACCTGGGTGGCTCAGTCAGTTAAGCATCCAACTCTTAATCTCAGTTCAGGTCTTGATTTCAAGGTCGTGAGTTTAAGCACCACACTGGGTGTGAAGCCTACTTAAAAAAAAAAAAAGTATGGGACCTGGAATTCTCACAGCCTCTGTAGCTATCTCTGCAAGATTTTACTTTAAACTCAAAACTTACTTTAGTGAACATTCTGTGATAAGCAATGCCACAATAAAAACACATACACAAAGTACCATGAAAGAATATTGACAAAAAGATTCACAAAGTCAGTAGATAGCGCATTATCAGACATATTGGCATTTTTTTTAAGTTTTATTTTGAGAAAGAGAATGCCAGTGAGGAAGGGGCAGAAAGGGAGAGAGGCAGAAAGGCTCTGTTAGTGCAAAGCCAAAGAGTGGGGCTCAAACCCACAAACCTGGAAATCATGACCTGAGCCAAAGTTTAACGCTTAACCTACTGAGCCACCGAGGCACCCCTGGCATTATTTTTAAAGAAAGAAAAGGGCACCAAAATGTTAACTATAATAAATTATACTATTCTTCAGTAATTATCTACCTCCCGTATCTCCTAGAGAGGAGTATGTTTCTCCCCAGCCCACTGATGCTTAACCTCCCCCATGTGACTTGCTTTGGCCAATAGAAAATGGTTTGAAGCGACAGTTTGCCCAGTCCAAACCTAGGCATTGTGTGTCTTCTCCCACCCTTGTGGAAGATTTAGATTTCTGCCATGGGAAGAATAATGCCCAGGTAGCCACTGCCCTTTGAGCCTGTGTTTCAAAATGAGACACATGGGAAGACCTGGACTTTTTATTTTCCAGCTTTAAGCTATAATCACTGTATACCATTGTATGTGTGCAATGTGTGGACTTGATATGTTTGTATATTGCAAAATCATTACCACCATAGCATTAGCTGACGCTCTCATCACATAAGTACTAGTTCATTTTGTGTGGTGAGAACATTTAAGATCTACTTTCTCAGCAACTTTCAAGTATATAATACAGTATCATCAGCTCAAACCACCATGCTGTGCATTAGAGCCTCAGAACTTCTTCATCTTAAAACTGAAAATGTTTCCCTTTGACCAACATCTTCCCATTACTCCTCAGCCCCCTAATCCCTGGTAAACAGCAATCTACTCTGTTTCTCTGAGTTTGGGTGTTTTAGACTCCACATACAAGTGAGATCATACAGTATTTGGTTTTCTCTGACTCATTTCATGTAGCATAATGCTATAAGTTTCATCCAAGTTGTTGGAAATGACAGGATCTCCTCCTTATTATGTGACTGGTTTTACTTGTTTGTTTTTTAACTCTCCATGCAGTTCCTCTGTCCATTTTTAAATACGGTTATTTTTTTGCTATTGAGTTATATGAGTTTTTAAATATATTTTAGATATTAATCCCTCATGAGATATGTGAGCTGAAGATATTTTTTCCTATTCCATAGAGCTTCTTTCCATTTTGCTGGTTATTTCTTTGGCTCTGCAGAAGCTTGTCAGTTTCACACAGTTCCACTTCTTTGCTCTTGTTGCTTGTGCTTTTGGTGTCGTATCCAGGAAATCGCCACCAAGACCAATGTCAAGAAGTTCTTTCCCTATGTTTTCTTCCAGGAGTTTTAGGATTTTAGGTCTTATGTTTAAGTCTTTAATCCATTTTGAGTTCATTTTTGGAGTAACATGTATAGACATCTAATTTCATTTTTCTGCTTGTAATTTTTCCAGCACCATTTATTAAATTCTATCCTTTTGTCATTAAACATTCTTTGCTTCCATGTCATATATTAGTTGAGTATGTGTGCAGAGGTTTATTTCTGGACTCTTGATTCTGTTCTGTGGTTCTTTGTGTCCATTTTTCTGCCAGTACCATACTTTTTTAATTTTTAACAATAGCTTTGTAGTATAATTTGAAACCAGGAAGTGCAATGCCTTCAGCTTTGTTCTTCTAATGATTATCTATGTAGGGTTGTTTGTGGTTCCATACAAATTTTAGAATTGTTTTTTCCATTTCTGTGAAAAACACTATTCAGATTTTCATGGCAATGGCATTGAATCTATAGATGGCTAATATGGGCATTTCAACAATATTCTTCCAATCCACGAACACATGATATCTTTTCATTTGTTTCTGGGGTTTTTTTGGTTTGTTTTGTTTTTGTTTCTTCCATCAAAGTTGTATTAGTATTCAGTGTACAAGTCTTGAACCACATTGTTAAATTCATTCTTAAGTATTTTATTGTATTTGATATTGCTTTGAATGGAATTTCATTCCTTATCTTTTATTTCAGTATTTTGTTAGCATACAAATACACAATTAAGTTTTTTAGATGTTTTTAATGTCTATTTTTGAGACAGACAGAGAGAGAGAGAGAGAGAGAGAGAGAGAGAGCACAAGTTGGGGAGGGGCAGAGAGAGAGGGACACAGAGTCTGAAGTAGGCTCCAGGCTCCAAGCTGTCAGCACAGAACCCAAACTGTGAGATCCTGACCTGAGCTGGAGTTGGAGGCTTAACCGAATAAGCCACCCAGATGCCCCAGGTCTTTTGTTTTTTTAAGCTTATTTTTGAGCAAGTACATGAATGTGCATGAGTTGAGGAGGAGCAGAGAAAGTGAAGTGGCATCAATCTTTCTATTCATGATACCATGAACTTCTAGAAAATTTCTGTCAAACTTTTCCCAAAACTCTGATCACTCCCCCTTACACTGTGGTACCAGGACATCCAGATGAGAAAGTAAGAAAAAAGAACCCAGCCTCCCCTTCCTGAAGACTCAAATTTAAAAAAATCACTGATATTTAAAAATATTACTTGTCATGTGCTGACAGTAAGTGCATACAAACTTTTAGTAGTTTATTATTCTCTCGAATATTCTCTAGAGATATTGTACTCTGTATTTTGGGCAGTGTCTACCAAACCTCCTTCTTGTTACATTATGGCCACTTGAGAGTCCCCCCGAAAACAAAACTTCTTTTCCTAGGGAAAGAAAATTTATTGGGGGTAGGGAGAGAATGTCGCATACATTTTACAATCTCTGGCCTTGATTTAAACTTCTACTTTAAATTACTTATAGGTGTAGGCAGACACAATGAGCCATCGGGGTCCTTTGGGAAGCCTGCATGGAGACCATTACTAGCAGAAGAAGATTCTTGTGAAATAATGCTGGAGAAAGATCGGGAGGAAGGGAGCAGGACGGGGCAGGGAGAACCTCTGTCCAAGACACGGATCTGACAAAGTCTCGGCCAGCTCAGCAGGGAGCTGGGGAGCAAAGACCACTTTTAGATTAGATCAGATTTTCCTTGTACTGGTCAGCAGCGGCTGGGACTTCGCAATTCCACACTGTGTCAGCTGGAAAGATGTCAGAGTGAGTTTGGGTTGCTAACAAATAGATGATAGGCTGAGTGGCCTCAGTAACAAACACTTCTTTCTCATGGTTCTGGAGGCTGGGAAGTTCCAGGTGCTGGCCCATTGGGTGTGTGGCATGGGCCCTCTTCCTCATTTGAAAATGGCGATCTTATTGTATCTCACACGGTGGAGAACAGAGAAGTAGTAATCCCTCGCGTTTCTTTTTGTAAGAGCGCTAATTCCATTCACGAGGGCTCTTCCCTCATGACCAAATTACCTCCTTAGGGCTCCACTTCCTAATCCCATCACATTGAAGGTTAGCATTTCAGTTTAGGAATTTTAGGACACATTTGGTTTGTAACACCTGAGGTGGATCCTGAAGGCGATGCAGCTGGAGGCTGTCCACCAAGCGCACCTCGTAATGCCATGATAAGTTCTTTCATGATATCTAACCCTCACACGTCCCTGGCTCCCATACCTGACCACACATTAAATTTCTGTATCCTCAGCTTTTCTATTTATTTTTGTAAGTAATAAATGCTTTGTGATGCTTCATTAGATACTCCTCAACCACTTCTGTGCAGCCAAATCATGTTTGGCTCCCCTGCATGTTCGGCTGTTCAGAAGGGTCAATTTAGTAAACATGGAACTGCAGTCAATCGTGTGACTTGACTCATTTCAGTGTCACGCTTCAGCTTCCACTTGATCAAATAAAGTGTGTATTCCATGACAAAAAGGAATATCTTTTATTCATATTTATACCTTCTCATTCCTTTTGCACTGCCACCTCCCTGCCCCTCCCCAACAAAAATACAAAACCTTGGCAGGGCACCTACTGCCCAGGAGGATAACAGTAAATGTTGTTTTGAATAGAATGACCCTTCTTCCCTTCACTTCACAGTCAATGCAAATAGCCTTTGTGTCACTTGCTATTATTATTGGTGGTTCTGATCCTGGTTTTGCAATCTATTCATTTTTGCCTCTGCTTTATGAAAGGAATAAAATCCTCAGTACTAAGAGATTAAAAAAAATACTGAGAAGAGAAAAGATGAGATTTTTAAAAATTGAACTACCATTTTCTGGGACCTACCAGTGACCCCTTCGGCAATGGCCGGGAGCAAGATGTGTTACAGACTGAGGGATCCAAACATTCACGTGTCAACACACATTTAGGAAGGAAAGAAGAAAGGGAGGGTTAGAAGAAGGGAGAAAACAAGGAAGGTTATAAAAAATGATTTTTCGCCAGATTTTGAAGGTTGGGAGACTCCTCTGTGTAAATTTAGTAACAATTTTCATTTTGTCAGTAGCCTGAGGATAATCTTTATTATTACGGGAGGCTTACTTCCAGGAACAGGACATCTAAATATAATAGTTAAGTCCAGCTGGTAGCTGGGATGAAACATGAATGCCAGGAACCCTGAGCAGCTGCCAAAGGACCTGTCCTTTGTAAGCTTTGGAAAAGGGAGCAAGTGATGACTGTCAATCTGTGGCATCCCCTGGTGGCCACCCCCAGGGTCGGTCTGGCAACTCAGAAGACTGCCATTAAACCTAAATAAGAACCAAGGACATGGCTTCATTTGCAAAGTCATCTACTGATGGATACTTTTCAGTGCTAGGAGACAGCCATTGACTCCTGACTTCCTGAGGGTACCTGGGGAGAGCTGCAAATGGGGAAGCTGAAACAGAGCCACATGGGGGCTCCTGAAGGCTCTTTGATGCAACTGATTATGATGTTCTTGCTGGATACTTTGCTTGTTTCAAGTGCATGATTAATGGAATTATTATTCATAATTAGGAAGTGCCCAGAGAGCAAAGAAAACAAAGTTCTGACTAGCTATCAGTAATTATCAGGCTCATGCTAATAATGCCCGAGAAATGAAAAGGCCCTGGCATTTTTCTTTAATTTTATTAAGAATGCCATTACCTAGTAATAAGCTGGTGCTGTGGGCAGTGTATAGCCTGCAGATTATGTTGCCTCAGAGCACCTTCCCTCCTGGCATTCCCTGCAAAGTATACAGCTGAGGCCTGTCAGATAGGATTGCTTAAATAATTGCTGCCTTTCTAGTAGGAGCTTTTGTTAAAAAAACAACAACCCTTCTTTAAATCACATGTGCTGCTGGTCCCTGAAGGAGACACTATATTGGAGGAACAGAATCTGTTAGCTATCAGTTTAGCCTCTAATGAGAAAGCTTTATAAGGCCAATCAGTTTTATTAAAATGGCTTTCCTTCTTGTAGTAGGGGCAAAAAATCTTAGCAGCTTTCTTGCTGTACAAATGGCTCCATTATTTGGTTATCTTTGCTACAACTAATCAAAATACTGTCCTCCTCACCTGCAGAGTACTGCAAACTGCAAAGAGCTATCTATAGAAAGGTCCTGATCAAAGCGAAGGACCATTTGTAGAGACAGTTGCCAATGTCTCCAGTGGAATATCTTTTTGGACTACAGCGATCGGAAAAGCCTGGCTCCCCTGCGCAACCGTGCAAAGAAATGAAACAGGGATGAGAAGGCAGAAAACAGGTCTCAAATGTATCTTGCAGTTTGCATCTCCTTTTGCGTGTGCTCTGTAGGGTTTTCAAAAGAATGTGTGGCTGCCATGCTGGACGCAGATGTTTGAGTTCTTTGCAGGTCTGGGAGCAGACCTGAGCCTGGGTGGCTCGATCAGTTAAGTGTCTGACTTCGGGTCAGGTCATGATCTTGCGGTTTGTGGGTTTGAGCCCCACTGTGGACTCTGTGTTGGCAGGTCAGAGCCTGGAGCCTGCTTCGGATTCTGAGTCTCCTCTCTCTCTCTCTCTCTCTCTCTCTCTCTCTCTGACCCTCCCATGCTTGGGCTCACTTGCTCTCTCTTTTTCTCTCTCCCTCTCAAAAATAAACATTTTTAAAAAATAAATCAATTTACTGTCTTATTTAACCTTCTTTCTATAATTTGTTTTAAAAACTTAATTCTCAAACTTTTGAAATGACAGATTGAAATGTTGTCCTCAGGGAATGTCATTTTTCCATAGCTGGGTAATATTTTTAGTGAGCAGCGTACTATTTTCACAGCAAATTTTATATTATTAGCCCAAAAGTTACATAAAGTATTATAAATAGTATTCTTTATTCCTTTGAAGAGTGCAAACAAATTTATGGGTGCTGCCTACTTTATCCCACAGGCCTCTGGACACTATTTTGATCAAATCAAAAAGAAATTGTCATTAACACCAAGCAGGTTCTCTATACAATGAAGTGTATGCTGTGTTTGGTAGTATAAACAGTCTCCAGGAGCTGAATATTAAAGCAAAAATATTAAACCACATTTCATCCAGCAGCAGCTGACTACCAAGTCTTCTCAAGATACTGGAATATTCTTCAGGGTATATCCTATGTTAGGTTACAAAACAAATCATTACAAATGTTAAGAAGGTTGAAATGTCACCAACTTCCTTTTCTGACCACAGTGGTATGGAACTAAATTTAACAACAAGAGGAAAGTTAGACACATAACAAGTATGTGGAAACACACTCCTCCACAACCAATGGGTCAAGGAAGAAATCAAAAAAGAAATAAATATTTTGAGAAAAAATGAAATCACAACATAACAGAACTTAAAGCAGTTCTAGAGGGAAGTTTATAGTAAGTAATAAATGCCCAGTGATAAAGATCTTAGACAGCCTAAATTTGTACCTGAAAAAAAAAACCAAAAAAAACAACAAAAAAAGAAAAACTAACCCCAAAGTTAGCAGAAAGAAGGAAATAATGATCAAAACAGAAAAGAAAATGAAATAGAGATCATAAAACACAATAGATAGGATCAGTACAACTAAGAGCTGGTTATTTGAAAAGATAAACAAAATTGACAAACTTTAGGGAGATAAACAACGGATACTGCAGAAATACGAAGAATTGTAGAGGCTGCTACAAACCATTACACACCAACAAATTCTATAACCTAGAAGAAACATACGACCGAATAAGACTGAAGCATAAAGAAATAGAAAATCTGAATAATTTGATATCTAATAAAGAGATTGAATCAGTAATCAAAAACTTTCCAAAACAGAACAGTCCAGGACTACATGACTTCACTGGTGAATTCTATGAAACATTAAAAGAAGAATTAACATCCTTGTCGAACTCTTCCAAAAATGTGAAGAAGAAGGAACACTTCCAACCTCATTTTACAAGGCCAGCATTACCCTGATACCCTGAGCCAAGTAAGGACAACATGAGAGAAGAAAATTAAAGGATTATTCTTGATGAACATAAATGGAAAAATCTTCAACAATATAATACTTAGAAACCTGATTCAGCAGCATGTTAAAAGGATCATACACCATGATCAAGTGGGATTTATCCTTAAGATACAAGGATAGTTCAACAAATGCAAGTTACGTGTAAAACACCAAAGTGACAGAATGCAGGATAAAAATCATCATCACAATAGATGGAGGATGAAGATATGACAAAATACAACATCTTTCATGATTAAAAAAAATTGTTAGCAGATCTGGGATAAGAAGCCCACAGATAACATTATACTCCAGTATGAAAAGATAAAAGCTTTTTCTTGAGGCGCCTGGGTGGCTCAGTTGGTTAAGTGTCTGACTCCTGATTTGAGCTCAGGTCATGATCTCAGAGTTTGCAGGTTTGAGCCCCGTATTGGGCTCTATGGTGACAGTGAGGAGCCTGCTTGGTATTCTCTCTGTTCTTCTCTCTCTCTCTTTCTCTCACTCTCTGCCCCTCCCTTGCTAGTACGCATGCTTTCCCTCAAAATACATAAAAATAAATTTTTAAAGAACTCTAAAGACTCCACCAAAACTAGAATTGATGAGGAAATTTAGTAAATTTGCAGGATACAAAATTCAATACACTAAAAACAAACTATCTGTAAGAGAAATTAAGAAAGCAATCCCAGGGTGCCTGGGTGGCTCAGTTGGTTGAATGTCTGACTCTGGCTCAGGTCATGATCTCGTAGTTTGTGACTTCAAGCCCCACGTCAGGCTCCACACTGACAGTGCAGAGCCTGCTTGGAATTCCTTCTATATATACCCCTCCCTTTCTTGCACTCTCTCTTTCCCAAAATAATTTTTTTTAAAAAGCTATCTCAATTACAATAGCATCAAATACAATAAAATGCTTAGGAATAAATTTTAACCAAGTTGATGAAAGACTTGTATGCTGAAACCTAAGACACTAATAAAAGAAATTGAAGGAGACACATAAATGGGACAGACATCTTGAGTTCTTAGATTGAAAGAATTGATAGTTAAAAAATGACCCTACTACTAAAGTGATCTCCAGATTCAGTGCAATCCTTATCAAAATTCCAATGGCATTTTCACAGAAATATAAAAATTCTTAAAGAAAAACCTCAAAATATGATTTGTGGCTTTTTTTTCCAATAGGAATGGATCCTGGACAAACTTTTGATATCATTATTCATTTTTAAATGTTTATCTTTACTAAGAAAGCATTTTCCTACACTAATACAACTGTAACTAGCATTATTTAAAAGAATAATGTGCTCTCATACTAGAGTACATAAGAAAGAATATCAAGTACTAACCATCCATGCTACAAAATGACAAGAGAGAACAAATCGTTCCTGCTGATACCTTTTACCTCTGCCTATAAATTTTTATCTTAAATTGAATAGAGATTAAGTTAGCCTCAGGCCTCATAGGGTAGAAATGGGGTCAATGCAGTTCTCTGTTTTCAATAAAATGGTGTGGGATGGGCATGTGTTACTAGGTCTTCTTACATGCTTTCCCGGAGGACTGACTGACCCCATTTTGTTCTCTCATTTAAAGGGCCAGGATGACTTCACATTTAAGCCTTTTATTGTTCAGGAAAGCAACACTTGAACCCTCAAATAAAATTAGTCTTAAAAGACCATGAAGAATCATGTTGTCAATTTTAAAGAAATGATTATCCTCACCACACTTTTTATTTCAGTCTGAATCAATGTAGTTTGCCATATAGCCATATATTCAAATAACAGTGATTCTTTGAACCAAAATTGCAGAATGTTTTCACTTAAGGTCCATGAAAAATAAATTCTATGGAGAAATGGCTGTCGGAAAGTCTAGAGATGATTGATAAACGGGCAATTGTGAATTAATCTTAAGTAAAAGATTCCCCACTTCTAGAGTCATTACTCACCTACTCGCTTGTGTTTAAACATCATTAATGAGATACAAAACTTTCCATTACATAATTAAGGAGAATTCAAACACTCTTCGGAGAGCTAATGCAACTAATTTATAAGTAATTGAAGTCAAGATACCTCCTGACACTGGGTCTAAATAAGGATAAAGTAGGAAAGAAAGTTGATAACTTGAATGAGAGGGTCATGAATTGTCAGCACATCCTCTTTCTGTTTTTACAATTTTGTCTGCAACTTCCTGGCCACGAAGAAGTGCTAGAGACATATTTATCAGAGTGATGAAGGCATGACTTTAAAAGAAGCACGCATGGAATTTTCTCCTCAAAGCACCAACACAAATTTAAAAGGCTTGAAATTCATCAATGGCAATAATGCTGGACGGAGAGGGAGAGGTACCTCAGCAAAGCTGAGGAATCTAAACATTGAGAATGTTACCCTTCCTAACTCTCTAATGCAAACCTGCATCTATTCCTTGGCTCCTGGCCCACACTCCTTCCCGGGGTATGCTACTCCCAGCTTCTCAAGTGGAGCTGTGGGGAAATAGGTTCTACTTACGTAAATGGGTTAGAGAAAAGGCTTAGGGCAGAAAGCCGCCACCACGGGGCAAAAGAGCATGAGGTTAGCTAGGGAGCTAGTGTAATGGGATCAGGAGTAACTTATATCACCTGCAGGAAATTACTTTCCGTCTGAAACCAATGTCACAAATTCCGCTTGCAGCCCCCCACGCTTTGCTTCTTACACACAAGTTAATGATTACTATCTAATCGTTTTCTTCATTGTCACCACATGCGTAAGATCTTGTGTTCCATACGCTCACCACGTGGGTAAGAGCTTGTTTTCTTCACGTTCACCACGTGGGTAAGATCTTCTGAGCTCAATAAATACGGAGACCAAAGGCTTGGTCGGGGCTCTTGTCTCTTCGCTGGTGTTAGCCGTTTTTCTCTTCACTTTTGCGCTTGTTCTTTTGGTGGACGAGAGAGAACTCCCGCCTCCTAATCCGCGGCAGGAAGCCATTCAAGGGTTTTCTCAAGGCTTAAGAAATGTTGACAGGTAAAGATTTTGTTTTATTTGAGTATAATGTAATGAATTCAATGAAGAAGTGATTTAAGGAGTACAAAAGCAAAGGTCAAAAAAATGAAAAAAAAATTGCTTCTCTAAGTGGTACCTAAAATACCTGGGTTCCCCTATATAAATATATCTTACATATAATAAGTGTTGAGCTCCATACTGCTGGAGGGCTAAATTTCTGCCTTTCAAAAATCTTTTAAGCTGTGTACCTGTTTACTGAGGTTTTTAAAGAATATAGCCTCACGTTTATTAAAAAAAACTTCAGAAAATGTATGTGATTAACTCTAGAAGTATGGCCTAGAAGTATGTTTCTCCCCATCCGAAGAACTTTAAAAATGCTTCATTAGATGTTTGTGTTCCCTGAAAGGCAGAACCTGAGACAAGTTTTTTATTTGGAAGTTATTTATTCCTTAGAAAGTCTTTAGGGGATAGCAAAGTGAGACAAGAAAAGGAAGAAGGCATAAACGTTGTGTTAGTAAGAGAGCTACCACTGTAAACAGTCGGAGCTGACACCCTCTGGGGACCTCTGGCCTGCCCGTCTTGCTTGAGCACGGCTTCGGTCTGCTCACTACAGAGACTGATCAGTTCCCAACAAAGGCCTGCGGCAGAGAGAGCAAGTGTGTGTAGGAGGCAGGCTTTAATACGTTGAGATAAATGCCAAAAGTAGACAGGGCACTAATGGCATCAGATAAGGTGCCCAAACCAGTTGAAAAAACACTAACTTCTATTTCCTGTCTGAAACAGTCTAGATTGTCATGACAGAAATCTTTGAAAGTCTCTCTTCTTCCGCAAGGCCATTTAGTATGCCAGTTGTTTCCATGTGATACGGCAAATATCACATAGGGTGAAGATGAAGGCCAGATCCAACGTTGTACAGAACGTATTGGCATTTTTACATCCCATGAGAGTTGCACACCCGTTTAGGAAATTTGCTGCTCATTAAGTATTGTAGTTGCCTCTCATGGGCTTGCTGAAGATTTGCAGTGCATGACGATTCCTGAGTGGCTTGCTTATTGCATAGTAGAAGGTTATTGTTCTGTATCATGGTCCACTGCTTAATGCAATCTCTCAACAGCCAGAAGGATGGTTTTCTCCCCTACTGAATCTCTCCGATGAGAAATTTTCCCAACGTTATTGTTATTGTCTCTGTAAGTTCATTTTCCATTAGAGTTAGAACTTTAGGGGAAATGGGTTCTAGCTTTTTCCCAAAAATGAATCTCCATGGTAATATTAACACATTCAACAAACAAAACCCCTCTTTTTCTTATTACTGAAAATAGGGGCCATGTGCAATAGCTGTAAACGTTTTCTCTGCAGTTTGAAGGTTCTTTCTGGAATCCACGGACATTTTTGCAACTGGTTTTATTTGCATGTTTGCAACTGGGCTACAAATCCACAGACATTTTGCAACATTTCAGTTGCTACAAATCTGAGTTTGATTTTAATATTTTATGAAGAGAGAATAAGTATGTCATGACTGGTCTTTGTATATTTGTCAGTTTTCTGAAAAGCTAAAGTCTGGTGACAATTTTTGCTGATTTACAATTCTGAAACTTTTGAATTATGTTCAGTATGAAGTATAAAACTGAAATCTATTGTTCATTTCTTGACTTAATTTGAGAATAGGACGTTTGATTCCATGACTGTAAAGCAGTTATCAACTTCAGATAAGAAAACTGACACAGAAAATGGAGTTGTTCAAGGTCCCAAAGCTTTCTTATCTGTAAAAAGAGGATGATAATAGAGCTTTATAAGCTTGTTAAAACTTTAATGTGTTATATACATAAAGCACTGATAGAGTAAGTTTTATAGTTTTTTAAATATCTAAATCAGCTCCCTTTTATTTTCTTGCTTCCCATTAATGTAAGATGCAAAAAGGAGCTATGAATTTTTCCACAAAGATGTATAAAGGGACATTGATTTTTTTTTTTTTTTTACCTAAGTTATATGCTTCATCACCTTATTAGAACCTTCCTTGATAACAGTCTTAAGGTACTGGATGATGTGTTAAATTGAATTTGAATACTGTGCTGTTTCAAAGCTAGTTCTGTGAAATAGAGCTTTCCAGATTCTCCCTCTGTGTCTATCTTAAAATGCAGCTAAGTACTTTAATGGAAAGAATACTAGATGATGACCTTAAGTTAGACCTGTTCAGTCATTGGTTGGCTTTGGGACATCAGGAATTCTGTCTTTCTGTTTGTGATCTGAGAAACTCTGCAAGTTACCTATACAGTGAACGGATAGAAGAAATCTTGTGAATTTATCTCGACTATATAGTTTCGTACCTGTAAACTTTAGTATTTTGTCTTGGTTTCTGTATTTGTCAACTCAGGCCGTGCTAACAAAATACCATAGACTGCTTAAACAAGAGAAATTTCTCTCAGTCTGGGGAAGTCTAAGGTCAAGGTGCTGGGAAGGTAGAGTTGATCTGAGACCTCTTCTCTTGGCTTGCGGGCCACTACCATCTGACCAACAAGCTCACATGACCTATTCTTTGTGCACCCAGAGAGAGCAAGCTTTCTGATGCCCCTTCCTATAAGGGGACTAATCAGGTCATGAGGGGCCAATAATCTAACCTTAATTACCTCCCAAAGGCCCCATCTCCAAGCACCACTGCAATTTGTGTTAGGGCTTCAACATATGAATTTTAGAGTGACAAATTTTCAGTCTGTAACAGTCTCTGAGTAGGATTTATTCTGGACCCAGTTTATAAACCTCCCCTACCTATTTTTAAATCCATTTCAATGTAAAACTCAATGGATTTGAGAACACCCAGTTTATAATGAGTAGCTCAAGTCTCTTGGCTGCTTAGTATCTAGGTGCTCAGTCTTCACAAGGGTCCAGTAGCCCACCAGGAGCTCATTTGGGGTATTTATTTTAGAGAAATAGTTTTTTGTTCTATGGAGTATAGTGTATTTTCAGAACTTTAGGGCTCTGCTCTGCAACTTGTATATTGGGGCCTGCCAGTATCTTGACAAAGTATCCTTATCCAACCTGGATACCTGTAGCATAATCAGATCCAAGTCCTGTGACCCAAGTGTCAATGCAACTTGTTCCTCACTCCAAGCTTGCCGAAGAGCCCTCTTTCAAAATGGGCCCCACTCAAAACAGATAGGAATCCTCCCATACGTGGATGACAGCAATGTCCCCAAGTGTAGTGTTTACACTGAAGCAACCAACACGTAGTGCTTCGTCCTCAGTAGCTAGAGTACACAGAAAGTAGCACTGACCCACTTCACCATCATTTCACCACTGGTCTAATTGGGGAATCTAACTTGGCCAGATTAGAAGTCCTCGTTTCCAAAGGGAATAAATGAACAGGGACACTTGAATTCCACTGAATTGAAAGTGCAACTACCACCTGTCAATTTGGGACCGCTTTAGTCCATGGGAAGGCAGGCAAAGTTACTGAACTGGATGATGGAATATATTTTGACAGTCAAAAGCAAGGATGCTACTGTGCTAGAAGAGCAGAGGGGGGCATTTAACTAGCATCTAGATTTTTCACTGAGGCACTTCTTGTTGCTTCCATCTCCAAAACTGCTATAAATGGGCAACATTAGCAACATACCAACTCAAGAGAAAGGCTAACCCAGGGCATAGACCCCTTGGAAATAAAGTTTTGGTTTCTCCTACCAGGAAAGCAACCCAGAGACTAAGTATTGGCAGATAATGGAAATAACTAGTTCCAGTGAATGGCAAGATGATGTATGTTTATTACAGCCTCAAGACCAGGTACAACAGTAATTGTAAAAGTGTAACTTGAGCAGATGAGAGCTGACAAGGATTGGATTTTCACCTTCGTGGTGCAAGTAGATTGGAGGGGTACAGTTGATTACTCTGTTTAAGTTTCACCAGGTTCTCTTGGACCTAGATCACAACCTCCCCTTAAAGACTTTCTCACCTGCTTAGTGGGTGGTCTCATGTGTCACTGTCATGGATACATGTCTTAACACTTTGAGCTGTTGCAGACTCTCAGAATGATACTAGGCTTCCCTATGGTCCCAAAGCAGGGGCCACCACAGCTCAGACCCCCCCCCCCCAGCGCAACAGCCCAGAGAAGCTATTGCTCATCTCACTCCCTTTGTGGTTTACGTGGTGTCCTGGGCCATGCAATGGGGGGCTTCACCTTCCTGATGGTTGCCAGGAAGAGTTCAGTAACACAACCTGGAGGTTTGGGAAATTGATCTTCCATGTGGCAAGCTTGCATCAGTGTGATACAGTAAGCAAGATTTTGCCAATTTCTAATTCTTCCCACATATTCTTCTGAGGTAAAATGACCTTCTGTAGCCTCTCAGGGGCTGGCTCATGAGATCAAGCAAACAGCTACACTTTCTTATGAAACTGAGCAGCTTGATAACCTAGCCTGTTAGGTTTATTTTCCTTGCATTTTATGTGTGTGTTTTCTTCTTGGCCTTCGTTCCTCCCCCACCATATTATTTGCTTCCTTGGGATTTCATACTCCTCCTACCCCATTTTCATTGAAGCATTAGAATTTAAGCTTTGTTAGATACTGTTTTCTAAGGAACTTGGACTCAGATGAGGATTTAAAAAAATTTTTTTTTTGCTGAGAATGCAAGCGGGGCGGGGGGCAGCAGAGAGGGTGACAGAGGAGCTGAAGCAGGCTCTGCACTGACAGTCTGAGAGCAGTGAGCTTGATGTGGGGGCTCCATGTCAGGAAACTGAGCGATCATGACCTGAGCTGAAGATGGGTGCTCAACTGACTGAGCCACCCAGGCGCCCCTCAGATGAAGATGTTTAATGATTCAGTGTATACGTCCAGCAGGTTAAATGTAAGAGGGAATCCTAGGAAGAGGAGGGAGACTTCTTGTCATAAACAGGAAGAGGAAGTCAACTGTGAGGAAAATCCCAAAGAAATAAGGTGCTGTGAGATGCATGAAACAGAAGAAAAAAAAACAGAAACATGAACATCATGAAGGAGGGAAATGATCAGATTTAAGCATTAAGCTTCCCTTGAGGTTTTTCTTAGGGACACCAGAAGGGTAATGAATTTGAAATAGGAAATGAAGAGTCTTGTTGACAGAACAAACATGAATTCTCAGAAGAGAGCAGCCTGTCAGTAATCTGTCTCCTTCTTGCCCTTGAAGATTTTTTGGAAAAGAATTCCATGCAGACATTGAAATTAAGATCAACACTGTTACATATGGAGATAAAACAGATAAGCGCCTGGCTTGGCTCTTCTTGTAAAGTGACTAAGAAGCAAAAACTATCAAGGAGGTCAAAGAATACTAAAAGCATCATGCAAATGGTCTTGTGACCTTGTCTCCTTCAGGGATTTTTCTCTCCATGTCAGGATCCTGGTTTAGGGACAATGTATACACTAACTTCCCCAATTTCTTTTAGTGCCAAATAAAGTTAAAGTTTGTTGGGCCTAGAATACAAATAGAATCTCAAGCAGGCTTCACGGTCAGCATGGAGCTTTACATGGGGCTTGATCCCATAACCCTTAGATTATGACCTGAGCTGAAATCAAGAGTCTGATGATCTACCAACTGAGCCCTCCAGGCACCTCTGAATCCTATGGTTACTTAAACATAGGTTGGTGGGTCCCACATCCAGAGCTTCTGATTTAGGAGCCTCAGGTGATGCTGAGAATTTGAAGTTCTAAAATGTTTCTGGAAGATACTTTATGTTGCCAAACTGGAGACCAAATATTGGAGGAGTGATATTTTGTCTGAATGTAAGACCTTTTAAGATCTAGGATTACAATGAAAAAAAGTAAGGAACTCTCTTAGTGAATATTCATGGAAGACTGTAAGAACAAGTGTGAAGTTGAGAACCAAGACCATTCTAGAGATTTACAATGAAATGCTAAAAATCCTTTCCTTCTCAGTTTCTTTGAACATTTGAGAATTAAATCTTTAAATGGATGTTTCATAAATAGCTAGCAGTTGCATTATGACTTGATATAAAAGGTCAATCCTATAGCAGTTTTTTCTGCTACATGGGCATAAAGTAAGTCTTTCTGGAAAACTATCGGTGGATTAGCTGAGATAACTTTTCTTTAAAAGCAGCTTTATTGAGTATAATTGGTACACAAGACTATACATATTTAATGTATACAAGTTGATAAGTGGAGAGATGTGCACACACCATGAAATCATCACCACAATCAAAGTAAAAGACCTATTTATCTTTTGACTTCCTTCTCTTCCATGGAGAAGAAAAAGATCAAGTGTGTGTGCACCCCCTCTTTTTTTTCCATGAGACCAATCTGATGCCCTCAAACATTTCTCTGAATATCTTTTGTGACAAATCAAAGATGCATTGAAAAATTGCTGTTTGGAATTATCAAAGCAATAACAGCTATACTGTAGGATAGAATTTCTCAAAATAAAGGTTACAGAGGTTATGAGATAGTTCTTTTGTTATATAGTTCAAGGGTGTTAGGTAAAAATGGAGTAGACCTCTGGTGTGTACCTTGACTGCACATTAGAGCTCTTAAAACTCCAAAAGCCTGGGGGTAGCTCAGTTGGTAGAGTATCTGAGTCTTGATTACAGGGTTGTGAGTTCAAGTCCCACACTGGGCATGGAGCCTACTTAAAAAAACAGTTGATACCTGTCACAACACAGCATTTTATATACTGTTATGTGAAACTGCAATACAATATAAGTTTATTTTGGGAGTGTTTGCTGTATCATTGGAGTTAATGAAATGTTTAGAGGTGGAGTAGGCATGACTTTGAGTA
>NC_043717.1:30002917-30020683 GCF_006229205.1 Suricata suricatta
ATATTGTAGTATAGAGGTGGAATTTAAGGAAAGGTATTAAGCAGGCTGTGTTGTAGCTTATGGGCAAGTAATAAATTGTATCATGTATCTTGAATGTATCATAGATAAGCTGCTATATAAAGATCGCCACTTCAGATAGCTGTGAAATTAGGTGATTAACTAGTTGTTACTTAACCTTCTAATTGCTGTATAAGTCTAAGTACATGAAATAGAAGTTGGGGTTTTGATGTTTTACCTTGCTTTTCTGTTTGGAGTGTCATTGTAACTACTGTAGTGTAAATGATGGAAAATAATTGCATATGTTAAAACAATAAACAGAAAAAAACAAAACAAAACAAAACTCAGGGTGTCTGCGTAGCTCAGTTGTTGAAGTGTCTAACTCTTGATTTCCGTTCTGGTCATGATCTTACAGTTCTTGAGATCAATCCCCAAGTCAAGCTCTATGCTTGGGATTCTCTCTCTCCCTATCTCTGCCCCTCCCCCACTCAAACTCCAAACTCCTGACCTCATTCTAAATCAGTTAAATCAGTCTGAGGATGAGACTTGGGCATCAGGGTTTTTTAAGGTCCTGGGTGATTTCTATGACCAGACAGATTGAGAATCACTTACCTAAAAAGAAAACAGGTCAGTCATCTCCATGAAAATGTTAGACTCTATTTCTAGCAGGACCAGAGTGCTATTTTCCATGAAGTAAGACAATCTTTGACTCTCTTTGAAGAGAGAATTCATGTTTTCTTAAAACAGTTTTCCTAAATTTGTTAAGATGCTTTAAAAACACTGAGAATATATTTTCATAATGACTCATAGGGACTGGAAAGATGCTTAAGAAATGGAGACTGGGAAGTGCCGAGGCTCTGTGTTGAGGCTTGTAGGACTTTCTCAGGATTGAGGAATAAGAGAAATAATACAAGAGAAGTCATGATAGAGGTCAGAGGAGCTTTAGAGGAACAGGTAGGCCCTTGAACAAACTGTCTAGTTAGGAATAAATGATTGTATAGGAAATGGCCACAATATTGGGGCATTGTTAAATTGCACAGGAACCCTGCTGAAATGAAGTCCTCAGAACTCACTGCCAAACCCCTAATTTCAAGGCACCTGCTGTTATTTGGGCCTTGGGACTGAATAAGCACCTGAGGAGGACTCCTTTTCATAGCAGTCTACAGACCTCCAGTACAAGTGATGCATGCTTATGCTCTCACCTTCTTGTGTTCCACATCCAAATTTCTTGCATTGGATACTCCTGTTGAAACCTCTCAGATGTCTTTACTAGAGCAAGAAAATGGGTCTTTTACTTAACCGGGAGGTTGTAATGATGGAAGACAAAGCCCAGCACCTATACTTCAAGCCACCTATGATTTATGGAGGTAGCAAGAGAATTCTTTAAAGCCAGGGAAAATCAAAGCATGACCATTCTCGTTTTGCTTTTGCAACCCCTTTGCTTCCCCAAAGAAGAACGATGTGAAGTAGATTGTTGGCTGGGCGGTACATGGGAGAGTTCTTGAGGGAAAGGACAGAAATTCAAGGATCTGAAGCCAGAAGTTAAAAGTCAAATAAAATATGAAAACCAGGGGCACCTGGGTGGCTCAGTTGATCGCGCATCCAACTTCAACTCGGGTCACAATCTCATGGTTTGTGGCTTTGAGCTGCAGGTCAGGCTCACTATTATCTGCTCAGAGCCTGCTTCGGATCATCCGTTCCCCCACCCCCACCCCTTCCTCTCTTCCCCTTTCCTGCCTGCATTCCCTCTCTCTCAAAAATAAACTTTCGCAAAAAACAAAACTCAAAAAATGAAGAAGGGGAAGGGAGGGTTGGTGTTGGGAGATCCAGGGTGGTGCATGAATGAGGCCAGGGTGACTGGGGAGGCCGTGTAGAGGGAACTGTGGGCCCCCGGGGTTGGCAATGTGTCTGGCTTCCAAACAGAAATGTTGTATGAGGAAAAAAAAAGTTATTTACAGGTATAAAGGAAAGACTATTATTGCTATTTTAAGCAATGTTGTTCTCTCCCTTCTTTTTCTTCATAGCAGAACCTGATTTAATAAAGGGCTTGATTCAGTCATTACTCTTTGGTGGGGGGCTAATATGCAAATGCTGGCTCTGTAAAAACTCTATGTATGGCCATGCCTATCTTAAAATTACAGAAGGAAAGCATCTGTTTTAAAGCCACTGTGGTTGCCAACGTCCAGTATAAATGAATTTTGAGAAAGAGAAATTTTTCCAAATATCCACTAAATTTCTCATCCCTTAGGAAGTTGTATATGTTAGTTTAAAATATGTATATTTAAAGACTCATTTTCTCAGGATTATATGTAGAAAATATAACTGAATCAATAGGAAGGAGTACACCATAAGAAACGCATCAGGTCAATTAAAATCTATACTATGTGAAGGACAAGAATAAATCACTTCTAAGTTAAATTAGCATCAAGTAGAATAAGGGAAAAGATGGGCTGATGTCATAATCCTTTACAGAAAGGAAACACCTCATTCGTGGTACTTACAGGTGTTCTCCCCTATCAAGTAGAGTGATTATTTAAAAAGAACAAACATATGAATTAAAAAGAAATTCCAGGCTGCAAGTGGTGAAGTGTTTGAAGGCTAACAATTCCCAGTTGAGGACTATGTTTTTAGAGTACTTGATGGATCTTTCCAAATATAGTTTCTTTGTGAAGTGAAATCTGGGAGTACAGCCTGCCTGTTCCTCTCCCAGTGTTCTGCCAAGATGTCAGACTAAAAATGCACCTAAAGACTCGAAAGTATGAGAATGGTGTGAAAAATCAATTTTATTTATAAAAGACTTTGCTCTATAGAGTAATAATATACAATGAGGTTCTCAAAAAAACTTTAAATATTCTCTGAAGAATGCAAAAGATGGAGAAATTTGTCAGAAGGTTAGATATGTATACCTACATTTTCAGTTTTCAGTTTGGGAAGGAGAAAAAACCTCTCAGGGACTGGAAAGAGCCTTGCTAGGGTAATACCATTAGAAAGGCAGCCATTATTATGGATAAATAATGGGATTTTTAATACTTCAATTTTTTAATATTGTACTTTTAAAAATTTATTTTTGAGAGAGAGGGCATGTGAGGGAGAAGCAAAGAGAATCTCGGGCAGGCTCTGCACTGTCACCATGGAGCCTGATGTAGGGCTGGAACCCAAGAACTGAGATCACGACCTGAGTAGAAATCAGGAGTCAGGATTTTAACCAACAGAGCCACCTAGGTGCCCCTTAAATATTATACTACTTTAAAAACTCTTAATGTTTATTTTTTAAAGAGAGAGAGACAGACAGGATCCAAAGCAGTCTCTGCATTGTCAACACAGAACCCAATGTGGGGCTCAAACCCACCAACCACGTGATCATGACCTTAGCCAAAGTCAGATGCCCAACTGGCTGATCCATCCAGGTGCCCCCAATATTATACTTAAAGTCGGCCCTAGTCACAAGGATCTTGAATAGAATCACTAAGAATAAATGATAAAAACTCAAATTTATTTTTCTGAGAGAACTAGACCCATGAAATAGAATATATATCTGGATTTCAAGAAAGTATTAGAATATACTATGATCCTCCTAGAGGAAAAAAGAATAGTAAAATTAAAGGTAAATAATCCCATATTTAGGTGGTTTTTGTATGCGGTTGGTTTACCATGGTTTAAATGTTGCTTATAAATGGTTTGGCATAGCCTCAGTAGAAATCCACTCTGTAGGCATTTCTACAGGACACTATCATCAGCACTACTGTCTTCCTGTCAGAACTTCAAGTGAAACCTTACAAGGCTTCTTATTTGCCTATACCCATCACAAGAACTGGTATGAAAGACTATTTTCAGTGGCAGAATGGAAACTCAAAAAAATTTTGGTAGTTGGAAAGGTGAAATGGATCTACATAGGCTGATACTTTTAAGTACTCTCTATCCCCAATATGGGACTTGAACTCATGACCCCAAGATCAAGAGTTTGATGCTTTTCCCACTGATCCAGGCAGGCACCCCTCATATTTTTGTTTTTAGTGCTACAGAGAAATAGTTTACACTTGAGCTCAGAACTAATTAAGGATAGAATGAAAGATAGATTAATGATAGTGAGCCCTTTGACATTTGTTGAAGTGTAGTTTGGTTAAACCCCAATAGTGGTTACAAGAAAAATCAAGGAGTAACAACTTGGCTTCACTAGTAGGCTTTAAGGTCCCTTCTGATTCTGAGAATATTAAGCATTTCTGAAGTGCCTACCACCAGTAGGTCATTACTTCCAGCCTAGTAGTAGATTCAAACCAGCATAGAGCCTTGGTCTTTAAAGATCTCACAATGAGACTGTTCCATCAGCTTTTCCATCTGAAAATATCCAGCATCTGAGCACTGCTCAACATGTCTGCCTTCACCAACCTGGTCCCAGTTCCTCTCTGGTCTGAGTTCCTGTTTCCAAACAGAGCTCTCTACTTCTTCCCCGTCCCCTCCAGTCTAATATCAATAAGAGGGTTTCTTTGCTATTTTACAAACATGCTGGGCAAGCCCCTAATTCAGGACCCTTTCTTCTGCTGTTGACTTTACCTGAAGTGTTCTCTGAGATCCCTGCATGGTCCCTTGATCGCTTGCTTCATGTTTTGACCAAAAGTCCCATCTCAGTGACGCCTTCCCTGGCCACCCAAACTCTCCATACTGACGCTGAATATTCCCTCTTTAGTTTCTTCTCTTTAGCATTTACCACTACTTAATATGCTACATATACTATTTTAAAAAACTTATTTGTGTGCATCTGCACCAGCATGTAAGTGGTAATTTTTCATCAGTTTTGTTTCCTGCTGGATTCCCAGTGTTTAGAACAGTGCCTGGCACAGAGTTGGCAATCGATACACAGTTGTCAAAGGGATGGGAGAAATGATCAAAATCCATCATGGGACCAGCCATGTTTATTAAGCACTCATTTGGGGCCTGGCACGGAGCTAAACCCTTTGTATGCTAACGTGGTCCTGAATCCTCACAACTGAGTTAAGGGTAACATGTGGGGAAACCAAGGCTCAGAGAAGCCAGGTCACTTGTTCAGGGTCTCAGAGCTGGTCAGTGCTGGGCCAAAATAATGTTCAAGGGTCTTCAGTCCCATTATCCAGCTCAGTCAGTCAAAAGCATGTCCCACCTTACACTTCTCCCTGTCCTCAGCTTAATCGGAGGGGTGAGGCACGTGTCTTCCAGGAAGAACAGGCTGTTGACTGTCATTCTTACAGGGAAGGATTAAAGGCCTTTCCCAGCATGGATTAAGTAGATTTTACCTGATGCTGCATCTCAGGGAGGTGAGGACCTTTGGGTTGCCATGGTAATGGAGAGCAGGTGTTTGTAAACTCATTTTGCTGTGTCGTGATGATCTCTTCTCCTTACTTTTATCTGGGAACAAATCCAGTAACTTGTTATGAGGTGGCTGTCACCAGTGCTGCTGGTTCTATTTAGACCTATGGCTGATTTTTTTTCCTTTATTATTATTATTTTTTACTTGGAAAGTTAACTACATTACAGAAAATTTGGGGGGAAAAAGTAGAAAATTCATAATCCTTCAACCCAACACAACTCATCACCCATCTTTCTTTTTATTATTGGTATATAATTCATGTGCCCTAAGATTTACTGTTTTAAAGTATAGAAATTAGCAACTGTTAGTATATTCCAAGAATTTCTACAAGGTTCTGCAAGCATCACCAATATCTAATTCCAGAATGTTTTCCCCACCCCAGTGAGAGACTCTGCTCATCATTGGCCACTTCCCAGTCTGTACTTCTTGGGATGCCCTGGCAGCCATGAATCTACTTTCTGTGTCTATAGATTTGTCTATTCTGGATATTCCACATATGTGGAATCATACAATATGTGGTATTATGTGACTAGTTTCACTTAGTATAATGTAAAGCAATTGTGGCTCCACCGTCTATTAGCACTTTAGCATTAGGGAACAGTCTTTGTGTTTATGAAACAAATCTCTTCAACTCTTGATAATACTAATGAAAGTTGAAACTCTCCCCATGACTTTGGCTTACTCAAATGTCAACGTCTTACATGACTTCTGCCTCTCTGCATTGTTACTGCTGAGGACACAGGCATCTCTGTGTCTCAGAGCCAAGCACCGCCCGAAGCTCCTGGGCTGGTCTCAACCTACCTACCCTGAATTCAGAATCCCCATCCCCTAGAGCTTATGTACACACACAGGTCCTCATGTCCTCTACTCTCTGTTCGATCTCTTCAAAACCTCTGAAAGCTAGCATCTCAGCTCTGTTCTTTATTAGCCATGTGAACTTCATGATCTTTTATTCCTCTTGGAGATACAGATAACAGATATAAGTTCACAGTTGTTGTTAGGATTGAATGAGATAATGCACAAAAGGGGTCCACAGCATAGCTGACAAATTGACTGTTCAAGGAAGGGACACCTCACATAAGGCCTCAAGAGGAACTACAAGGAAAATCTTAATTGCTTTCTCTCACTATTCACCCTTGTTTTCCTTCACTTATAGACTATTTTGCCCACTTTTTTCCTTTTTCTTTTTCTGTTTTCTTTTTTTAAAGAAAGGGAATCATTTCTTGTGAAGCCCTTAGACCATTCTCCAATTTTTAGTCTCTAGTTATTTCTTGTACTCACACCCTATTTGGCATCTTATTTGGTAGTATTTGATATTTTTCTCTGTTTGGTTTTATATTAAAATTATTTTTGAGACACCTGGATGGCTCACTTGGTTGAATGCAAAACTCTGGCTGCAGTCAGGATCTCAAAGTTGATGGGTTCAAGCCATGCATTGGGTTCTGTGTTAATGGTGGAGAGCCTGCTTGGGATTCTTTCTCCCTCTCTCGCTACCCCTTCCCTACTCATGCCTGCACACTCTCTCTAAATTTTTTTTTAAAAAGAATTTATTCCTGTTGATTCTTACTTAGCCAGTCACTTATTGTTGAATATTTAGTTTATAGTTATATTGCTTTTATAAATGTCGTGATGAATAATCTTGTAGCTAAAGTCTGTGCACATTCATTATTATCTACTCAGACTAAATTGTCAGTCTAAATTTCTTAATCAAAGGGCATATATGTTTTAAGTCTTTTGATAACATGGGGAATTGCCTTGCAGAGAATTTGTAGTAATAATCAACAAATAAGACACTGTAACATCTCTCTCATTCATCACCCAGTGAAAGGGAGCAATGAAATATTTGCTGATTTTATAGGCAGATATAATCAAATTATAATACTATTCTGCTGTAAGATTGAACATACCTTCACCTACTAAGTGAACATTTGCATTGATTCTGTCAGGAATGGTCTACACATTTTTAAAACCATCTTTTGACTGGGGTATTTTCTCTATTCCTTTTTTTTTTTCTAATGGATGTTAAAGATAATGAATAGTGAACTCTTTGTTGGATATCATCCTGGCTTCTCTAGAAGCATCAGAGAGAATCAATAAGCTGGTGATTGGTTGGCTGCCTTCGTTCTAGGGATTGTAAATAAGTTGTTCACAGGACAGGATAGGGTATGTGTGAAGCACTTGCTGGTTAATAACTTTTGATCTGGAAAGAAAATGCTTATTAACACAAAAGTAGATAACATCTAATTTCAAGCAGATTTTTGATAGGAGTGAATTTTAACTTCATTGTCTTCTACCAAAAGTACTGAACACCTTATGGGTTGCCATCCACTGTTCTTGGCACTCCTTATCCAAAAGGAGAAGGTCACTAAAGTTTCCTTCATTTTTGAAGCTTAGTTCTACTAAATGCTCATAGTCCTCAGTGCTCACATACTTCCTGCTCTGTGTCCTTCCCCACTTTACTGATACTCCTCTGCTTTGGGTCACATCCTCACAGGATCTTTATGATCTTGAAATCGATGCCGAATCCAGACTATAAGTGTGACCATTCAGCAAATACTCGTTGGGCCCCTGCTGTATTCCAGTATCTAGATTATCCCCTTTATGTACCATATATTTATTCCCACAGAGCCATCCACACGATAATATTTTAACTCAAAGGATATTAGTTGAAGAACTATGGTGGACTGGTAAGAGATAATCAGATTGTGCAAAGAGGGTTGCAGAGGAGGGTGAACTTTTGACAAGTATTTTGTAAACCTCCTTAATCGGCATTACTCTATTTCACAATGGATTTCACAGCTCCTGATCATGAGTGTTTTAGAGCTGGCAGGCCTGATGGCTATGATCAGCGAAAGTCTGAGGAGGCAAATGAAATGATCATTTCTAAAGTCAAAGAGGATCATGCCATTTCAAGACAAACAGGAGATGCAAAACCTTCAAATTGCGTTTGTTTAGCATACAATGTTTGGCTCGTGTACAAGAAAGGCAGTTGTTGTCATTAGGGTTATTAATCGTACTTGCTTGGTATATTAACTTGAGGAATCATACTGTTACCAATCAAGTATCCATCTTGAAAATGTCTCCCCTGCACTAAAATGGGGGCATTTAACACTGCAGGCTAAACTTACTGCGTCGGCACTTGGGGCTCTAAAATCCACCATATAGAAAAGATTGGATCCCAGCTTCTGTGCTCATAATAGGCAACAACAGCTAAATGGAGTATCCCCACCTAAGTTCTATTGTTGACAAGAGAAAATCACTCTGGATACAAAAGTAATTGTGCTCTCTTATAATTGATGATCAAGAACTATCTACCTCTTTTATGTGGTGGAGGCTATAATAAATTTGCCTTTAACTTGTGTGAGATAATTCCTGAGAGCAAAAATGTTACTTGGTATCCAGAGTTTTTCTAACCATGTGAATTGTGGCAGATTGTGAAATCATACAGTATTTGTCTTTCTCTGACTTACTTTACCTAGTATTATACTCTCTAGCTCCATCCATGTCATTGCAAATGGCAAGATTTCATGCTCTTTTATGGGTGAATAGTATTTCAACGTACATACATACCACTTCTTTATCCATTCATCTATTGGTGGATACTTGGGCTGCTTTCATAGTTTGGCTATTATAAATAATGCTACAATAAACATGAATGCATATATGCCTTTGACTTAGTGATTCCATATTTTTTGGGGTAAATACCCATTAGTGGAACTACTGGATCTTCTAATATTTCTATTTTTAATTTTTTGAGAAATCTTCATACTGTTATCCACAGTGGCTGCACTAGTTTGCATTCCCACCAGTAGCACAGGAGGGTTCCTTTTTCTCCACATCCTCGCCAATGCTTGTTTGCTTTTAGTTGCTAGCCATTCTGATAGGTTTGAGGTGGTCTCTCGTTGTGGTTGTGATTCCTATTTCACTATTTGATTAGTCATGCTGAGTATCTTCCATGTCGGTTGGCCATCCATATGTTGTCTTTGAAGAAATGTTCATTGAGGTCCTCTGCCCATTTTTTAATTACATTGTTTTTTCTATCCCTTTACTTTTAACCCATATGCATCTTTACGTTTAAAGTGGGTTTTGAAAAGGTAACATTCACTTAGGTCTTATTTCTTGTCCCACTCTGATAATCTCTGTCTTAATTGGTATATAGTTGGAGTAACATCTATCATGTTGGTTACTTTTTGTGTTTGTTGGCATATTTTTTATCTTCCATTTTTTTCTGCCCTTGTGATTTTACTTAAACATTTTATGATTCAATTTTTCTCTTCTTTCTCAACACAGATAGTTGATAGTTTTTTTACGGTCTTCAGTGGTTGCCCTAGAGTTTGTAATATATATTTACAATTAATACTGGTACATTTTCAAATGCAGTAAAACCTTACTTTGCAAGCAAAAATCATTCTGGAAATATGCTTATAAGCCAACAAACTCCTATATCAACATGAAATTCAGGAACCATTGGCTCAGTTGTGACCATGTGACGTTCAGCATCACATACGACTCCTATTGCAACCCTCACTTGTTTCTCAAGTTAAAATTTATTAGACCTGTTTGTCCGTCTTGTGGAACACTCAGGGAACACGTTACTCACAGTCCAAGGTTTAAGTGTAACACTATACTGCTTCGCAGGTTGTACCAAGTACCTTATGAAACCAAAATGCTTTTTTATTTTTATGGATCAGTTATTAAGTACTTTGTAAAAACTTGAGAGCATCACTTTGTGAGTAAACCCCATTTGTGAAAGAAAACACAAAGCACAGATAGCCCTGTAGCTGAGGAGCAGCTTTGATTTTTGGCAGAATTTGCAAGTCCATAAATTTCTGCTCAGCATTGCAGCGCTCTGTAATCTCTTATTTCTCTTTCTCTGTGTCAGGGATCTCCCTCTCCTGGTGTCTTGGCTTAAGCATCTTCTTCTTGAAATAAGCATCTGTGCGAAGTTTTGGGATTTTCACATCCCTGATAGAATACTGTTGGGGGTGGCAATGGCAAATTCGTGTTGTGCTCTACACAGAGGAACTCTATCGAGGGTTAGAGGTCTGGTTACAAGTAGCAAGCTACTGCTTAGCTGCTTCAGGAAAACCACCCTCTTGCCTCTGTGATGCCCAGTGAAGATGACCAGAGTGGTCCCAGGAGTGATGGCACTTGTAAGTTTTCTCACATGTTAACTGATGAGTTTTTTATTGCCACTCAGCAGCTTTCAAGACCTATTTTCAGTAGGATGATACCTAGGCATTTTGTCAAGTGTAACCACTCCAGTAACTCTGTTCTTGTTACCACCAGGTGATTTGTGTGACAGTAGCAAGAAACTTTTCCTTTCCAATACTGGATTTAGCTGTTGAATATTGCCTCTTGTATGTAGCCTTCCTGGAATACATAACTGATTGGGAATATCTACCAATTCCCTGACTAGGACAGGGTTTTGGATGCAGTGGGGTGGCTTCTTATTGGTGTTGTAGCCTTCAGGTTACCCTTCTTAACCTTGCCACCAGCATCAGCATTCTTGGTTTTAGGTTTCCTCTCCTTAGTATTTGACTACTCAACTTTTTCACCCACCACCTTGCAAGATGGAAAGGAAAGCAAAATTTTTTTGAGAGTTTAGGGAGAGGCGGGCAGTGGAGTGGGGCAGGGAGGTGTGAGGGGCAGAGGGAGAGAGAGAATCCCAAGCAGGCTCTACGCCCAGCACAGAGCCCCACGTGGGTTTCAATCTTTGGACTAGGAGATCATGACCTGAACCAAAATGAAGAGGCAGATGCTTAACCAACTGAGCCACCCAGGTGTCCCAGAAAACAAAATATTGTGAATTCCCACTTCCAGTTCCTTGTGTGATTGGAGTCACTCATTTCACTTATGCATAAGTTTACATAGTGGTATGTATGTGTATATGCATATATAATCCCAAATATATTGTTGCTATTATTTCCAACTTATTCAAGGGATCATAAAAATTTTTTTAAATGAAAGTTGTTGTTTTATGTCCAGGAACTGCCAGACTGTTTCCCATAGTGGCTGGATCATTTTATATTTCCACCAGCAATACACAAGGGTTCTAATTTCTCTAAAGTCTCAGCAACATTTGAAGTCATCCATTTTTTGGAATAACCATCCTAGTATGAAGTAATATCTCATTGTGGCTTTGATTTGCATTTCCTTCATAAATACTGATGTTGAGCATCTTTTCAGGTGTACATTGGTCCTTTGTGCATATATATATCTTCTTTGGAGGAATGTCTATCTAAATCCTTCATCCAGCTCTTAGTTGGGTGGTTTTTGTTTGAGTCATAGGAATTTTTTTACACATTCTAGATATTCTTTATCAGATACATGATTTAAAAATATTTGTCCCATTTTGAGTTATGTTTTCACTCTCTTGATACTGTCCCCTGCTGCGCAGTAGTTCATTTTGATTGAGTCTAATTTATCTATTTTTTTAAACCTGTGCTTTGAATGTCATAGCCAAGCGAATCTTTACCGAATCCTGTATCATGAAGGTTTTCTCCCACTTGCTTCTAAAAGTTTTATAGTTTTAGCTGTTACATTTAGATCTTTGACCCATTTTGAGTTCATTTTTGTTTATGAAGTAAGATTAAGAGTTGTACTTTATTTTTTTTACCATGTTGATACCCAGTTTTCCCGGCACATTTTGTTAAAAGACGGTCTTTTACCCACTTAATGGTCTTAACAACCTTGTCAAAAATCATTTGACCATATATGAGAGGGTTTATCTCATTGATACCTATGTCTGTCTTCATGCCAGTACTGTCACTGAATGATGTATCACTGCTGTGAACTCAAGAAATAAGCTGGTAAGCCCTGGTGCACTGCTGTGGCCAACTGGTCCATCCTGGGAACTCCTGAGAGCACTAGACAAGTTGAAAGCACAATTCTGGCTGGATTTGCCAACACTGTTGCTTAACAAACTCGGGTAAGCTCCTTGCAAGGGAAGTCGATAACTCAAAGAGATTTGAGTTTGGAAAAGAGACCCGGAGAAATTTATTTTGGGTGCCAATGTCAGGCTGAAGCCTGAATAATCAATTTCTCTACCCACAAGGACACCTAAAGTTTCGTAGACAGGGGCTCAGGATGGAGCGTGCACGAGAGCAGGTGGAGAGCACATGACCATGGATGGGGTCAGTGTGTGTTGAGTGATGATCATGGGTAGGGAAGAGGACATGTGAGGTGTGATCTTTCGGGCATTCCATTGCTATCAGAGCTTTTCTGGTCTAGTAGTTAAAATGTTCCAGCCATTGTCAGTGCCTCAGGAAAATATGATAAATAACTGTTGGGGTCGATGATCAAGCAAGAGGGCTCACTAACAGTACCATACTATTTTGATTATTGTAGCTTCCTATTTAGTTTTGAAATTAGGAAGGCTAAGTTCTCCACATTTTTTTCTTTTCAACGTTGTTTTGGCTGTTCATGTTCCTTTGAGATTGCATATACATTTTAGAATAGATTTTTCTCTTGATGAAAAAAATTATTGGGGGAGCACATGGGGGAGCTCTGTCAACTCTACATCCAACTTTAGCTCAGGCCATGGTCTCATGGTTTGTAGGTTTCAGCCCCACACTGGACTCACTGCTGTCAGTGCCAAGCTGGCTTCAGTTCTTCTGTCCCCGCCCCCTGCCCCTTCCATGCTAATGCTATCTCCAAAACATTTAAATAAACATTTTTTTAAAAATCATTAAGTGCCACCTGGGTGGCTCAGTTAAGCAGGTGACTCTTGATCTTGGCTCAGATCATGATCTCATGGTTTGTAGGTTCGAGCCCCTTGTTGGGCTCTGTGCTGATGGCACAGAGCCTGTGAGGAGCGTGCTCACACTCGCTCAAAAAATAAGGTTAACAAAAAAGACAGAAGGGGAGCCTGGGTACCTCAGTTGGTTAAGCGTCCGGCTTTGGCTCAGGTCATGATCTCATGTTCGTGGGTTTGAGCCTCGTGTTGGGCTCTATGTTGACAGCTAGCTCAGAGCCTGGAGTCTGTCTTCGAATTCTGTGTCTCCCTCTCTCTCTGACCCTCCCCTGCTTGCGCTGTCTCTCTCTGTCTCTCAAAAAATTAAAATTAAAAAAAGAAGAAAATTTAAAAATTATTAGGGTATCAGTAAGGACTCCATTGAACCTGTACATCTCTTTGAGTACTACTGTCAGTATGAGTCTTCCAATCCAGGGACATAGAATGTCTTTCCATTCATTTAAGTCATCTGTAATTCCTTTGACCAATTTTTTGTACTTTTCAGTACACAGAGGTTTAGCTTCTCTGATTAAGCTTATTTCTAAGTGTTTAATTCTTTTTGGTGTTGTTCTAAATGGAATTTTTTTGTTAATTTCCTTTACAAATTGTTGTTAGTATATGAGGACAATTGATCTGTGTGTGTGTGTGTGTGTGTGTGTGTACGCGCACGCGCGTGTGCGCACTCCCGTGTGCTCTCAATCTGTTTACTACCTTTGATGGTTTTTTATGGCCTATAAAAGGTTTCCTACAGATAAAATCATGTCATCTATAAAGAGAATTTTACTTCATTCTTTACAATTTATATGCCTTTTATTTCTTGCCTTTTTTGCTGTGGCTGGAACTTCTAATTACATGTTGAATATAAGTGGCAAAAGCTGGCATCCTTATCTTGTTCCTAACCTTAGGGGGAAAACTTTCTTTCACCATAGACTGTTTCAGCTATGGTTTGTTTTTGTTTTTGTTTCATACATGGCTTTTATCATTTTGAGGAAATTTTTTTCTATCTCTACTTTAACATTTTTATTGTGGAATGGTACTGAGTTTTGGCAAATATGTTTTCTGCAACTGCTAATTGATCATGTGGTGTTTTTCTTCTCCTTTAACCTGTATTATAGTGAATTCTTATATGTGGAAACAACCTTGCATTCTAGAAATACTAAACACCTAGGATACAATATTCTGTTTCACAGTATTTGATAATGATTTTTGCATTAGTATTTTTTTTTACTTCTGAAATATAGTTAACATACAATGTTAAATTAGTTTTGTGGGGGGTTTTTTGTTTTCTTGGTTTTTTTTGTTTTTTTTTGTTTTGAGATAAAGAGAGACAGTGCAAGCAGGGGAGGGTCAGAGAGAGAGGGAGACACAGAATCCAAAGACAGGCTCCAGGCTCTGGCTAGCTGTCATCACAGAGCCTGACACAGGGCTCGAACCCACGAACCATGAGATCATGACCTGAGCCGAAGTCAGGCGCTTAACTGACTGAGGCACCCCACACTGTTAAATTAGTTTTGGGTGTACACTATAGTGATGGAACAATTTCCTGCATTACTCAGCACTCCTCACAATAAATGTAGGCACCATCTTATAACCAAAGTTATTAGAGTATTATTGACTACATTCCCTATGCTGTACTTTCGTCTCGGTGATTTATTTTTTATTTTGAGAGCGGGAGAGAGTGCAAGGGAGAGGCAGAGAGAGAAAGAATCCCAAATAGGCTCTGCATTGTCAGCATGGGGCCTGCCATGGGCCTCAAATTCACAAACCATGAGATCATGACCTGAGCTGAAATCTAGAGCCCGATGCTTAACTGACTGAGCCACCCAGGCACCCCCACAATGATTTATTTTGTAGCTGTAAGACTGTACCTCTTAATCCCCTTCACATGTTTTGCCCATCCCCCTACCCATGTTCTCTCTGGCAACCACCGGTTTGTTTTCTGTATTTATGAGTCTGTTTCTCTTGTTTGTGAACAGAGATGAACAAAAAACTTAAAATGTACAAAGTGTGGTTTTCTAGACGTAGACTCTGTCCTGAGATTGTCTTAAAGAATCCCAGGTATTTAGGATGAAACATAAAAAGCAATGTATTTGAATGATTTTGACCTAGCAAATGCTGTTTCTTATGGTTGACTCTAATACAGTTTGTCTGTTTTAAAAACTTTAAAAAACAGTTCCAACTCTGTCTCCAAGTGTTCCTCAATATACTTACCGTTTTAGAAAGCACAACAAAAAAGTGGGCCATGCTAAAAATGGGAGATCCAAAGCTGGAAAACAATGAATTAACATATTTTATAGGCCTGTGTGTGTTGGGATACGAATCATTTAGTAACATGGTGTGCTTTTAAAATAAACTTCCCAAATTCTACTTGCACAACCTTATATTGCTTTGAATCATTTACTGCTTGAACATTTTTTTAACCATGTGCATTTTGACAGTTAGGAAACTAGCAAGATACAATTCAAAACAACCTAACCAACTAAATTCAGTTTTTAAATTAGAAAATGCTTATAATCAGACATGGACTTCCTTCTAATTTATTTTAAAATATGAAATCCATCCATTTGTTTTCTCACATGCTAGTGGATTCCTTAAGATAGTTTGTAGGGGAGGAAAACAATTTTCCCTCTATCCTTCTAGATTCTTGGCTGAGACCACCCCCCCCACACACACAATAATAAGACATATTAAGAGGAGAAAAACAGTTAAATACCTTATGTATGCAGAAGACCCCCAGGAAAATGGAGTAACAACCTGAAATGGCCCAAGCCACCACCTAAAAAAATGCCATATCCAGCTCAAGACAAAAGACATTGGGGGTGGAGAATCCGTTATGGGAGGCCATCAGGAAAAGCACAGGAATCAAGAATAAGCTTGTCTTGGTGATTTAGGTCCACCTTTTCTCCATTGTTAGGAGTTTCTAGAGTGTGAGTGGTTACTCTCTTCCTGGTACAGAAAGGAAGACCCCCTTGTTACCCTTTTTCAAGAGACATTTACTTCTATTAGGTTTTCAAAGCTTATGCTAGGTCTGCTGTCCCTTAAAAATAATCACTATAAAGTGATCTTTATGCCAAAGAGGGATATTTTAGGGTGGCAGACCTTGGTCCTTTTCCATTTATCCCCCCCTTTTTCCCTCCACAGGCACATGAAAACCATCTATTATGAAAGAACTGTCAGGTCTCCCCCATTCCCATTTAAACATCTAGAGAATTAAACACTAACTCGTTCCACACGGATTCAAGTAAGTACAGCTTTCTCTTGGGAGCTAAGAGTTCCTCAGATAGTGGTTTCCTTGTTGACAGATGATGAAAGATCCGAGTCTCAGGCTGTAACATCAGTGCTCATGATAGGCCCCTTCCCTTCCACATTCACAGACCTTTGCTTAGTGGTCAGCCAGAACTAGTGATTGTCTCTTGGAGTTGCCATCCACTCCTTGAATAGTTCAAACTGCCCAGTTCTTTGCTCCATAGCTAGCTGAGCAAACCCATGTGGAACTTATGTAGAAATCTTGTTGTGGTTATAAGAATGAGAAAAGATTTGACTTACGGGAGAAAAGAATGAGAAGCAGAAAAGGGTAGGGTCAGTCGGAACTTGATGATTCACGAGTGCCTGGATGGCTTGGCTGGTTATACATCCGACTCTTGATTTCAGCCCAGGTCTTGATTTCAGGGTTGTGAGTTCAACCCCCATGCTAGGCATGAAGCCTACTTTAAAAAAAAAACAAAAACTGGATTAATCATTCCTATTCACTAAATGCAAAATGGGGGTAAGGATCTAACACAAACCTAACACAAACCTATCTCCTGCTACATAGTGTGCTCCTTTAAATTTCGTGAATTTTTTAAAGTTTATTTAGAGCATGAGAGGGTAGGGGTAGAAAGAGAATCCCAACAGGTTCTACACTGTCAGCAAGGAGCCCGATGTAGGGCTCAAACTCCTGGACTGTGAGATCCTGACTTGAGCCAGAAACAAGAAGTAGGATGCTTTACTGGCTGAGCCACCCAGGTTCCCCTAAATTGTGTAAATCTCAACCAAAACATTGAGATTGATACATTCATGCTGGTTTGACAAACGAAATCTCTGGGGCTTAGAATGCTGAGTTCTGTAGGGGCGTGGAGAAGCATGTTTGAGGTTACTGATTTGTTCATTATCTAGACTGTGATCATGGCTTTACAGATAAACAGGTGTGCCAAAACTTCTCAAACTGTTTTAAACACATGTAGTTTATTTTATGTCCATTCCACTTCATTTAAACAAAAAAAACAGAATAGAACATGTCCAAGATCGCACAAACAGAAACCAGCATTTCTGTCTTCTCCCCTCTGAAGCATGTTCTTACTCAGCAAGCCACGCTGCAGAGTCCTCCTGGAAGAAGTCCCTACCTAGCTGGAGTGGAGGGAGAGAGAATGAAGGAAGATAGCAGGAATTTGGGTTGTTCTTAGACTACTAGCATCTCCTTACATGCAAATGAACTTACAGAGAAAAGGAAGCCCAAACTGGGGTATTTTGATTCCAAGTTGCTCGAGTTGATCTGCTCTGTCACTGCGTCTGGGGGCAGAGACAGTGACAGCATTGGCAGGTTCACCCCTCCACCCCGTGAGACCTCCTCTCAAAGAGAAATTTCTCTGCCCCAGCCACAGGTCACACCTTTACTAAGGGAGCTGTTAGGCACAGGAGAATGGGGTGACTGTCG
>NC_043717.1:30020783-30021818 GCF_006229205.1 Suricata suricatta
TTTTTTTTTTTTAAAGAAAGAAAGGAAAGGAAGAGAAGGACGGAAGAGAAGGACGAAACCCAGCTAACTGGATTGTAAAAATCCATCAAATTGCTTCTACAGTTGCGTGGAAGAAAGGCTTAAACTGTTTTCCCTACTTGTTGTCTCTGTTGAATAGTAACAATATTAGGCTTCTTTATTTTTTTCCTTTGCCATTTCCCTGCAGTGAGATTCCTTCCAACTTAATCCTCTCATCTGTAATTAGCAGTGGATAACAACATCTTGATGGTTTCTCTTTTGGTTTGTTTTGCATACACAAAATGATGTGATAAGCAATATGCATTTAGTAAGTAACCCATTTAGAAATTTGTGGAAGAATTTGGTTTATTGTCTGGCCTGACTTCATATATACTAATATTCCTACCTCTTACCCAAGGTGGATTAAGGCAAAGATAATTCACTTTTGATGTTAGAGGGGCCAGAATGTGTACCGTGCAATGCAGTTTTAGGTCTTAGGCGGACCATATTTGCATAGATGAAGCACTGAAATGAGAAGGAAGGAGGGAAGGGAAAGGCATGGAGGAGAACCCAGTTCCAAAGCACTGAGAATGAAGTGCGGGACTCTGAGTGTGTTTAATACAGCATCCTGGGTCTGGGGGTCACCAGGAGGGTGATGGAGGATGTGCATCAGGAAGTGGATTTACACAACGTGTGACGCCGATCAGAGAATAAGCTGAAAGAGGGATAATTACAGCTGAGGATGACGGCTTGACAACCCCAAGTGAGAATGTGCAAATGCACAGGCAGCCCGCCAGGGCACCTCCGCGCAGGTCGTGGCCGGAGACTCGGGGCGGCGCGGCCCTTCTCTCGCCTTGAAGCTAATCTTCCAAGCAAACAAGTTGCCACAGTTCCATCTGTCCCCCTGGAATTACTTCCACCGCCTTGCAACACAGTCTCACTTGATCGGGGCCACGATGAAGGCGGCCTGCCAGCCTCCCGCCAGACAGCCGCTTTCACTCCTCACCCGCGGATTTGTTGGCAGGTCTAACAAGCAAG
>NC_043717.1:30021918-30037818 GCF_006229205.1 Suricata suricatta
GAATTAAAGACCTGCCTGCGGAACGCAGGAGAGAGCCTTCCGGGGGTCACCCCTTCACCTTTCTTTCTTTCTTTCTTTCTTTCTTTCTTTCTTTCTTTCTTTCTTTCTTTCTTTCTTTCTTTTTTTTAATGTTTTATTTATTTTTGAGAGAGAGACAGACAGACACAGACAGCATGAGCCAGGGAGGGTCAGAGAGAGAGGGAGACACAGAATCTGAAATAGGCTCCAGGCTCCTAGCTAGCTGTCAGCACAGAGCCCGTGGTGGGGCTCAAAACCCATGAACTGTGAGATCATGACATGAGCTGAAGTGGGAAGCTCAACCGACTGAGCCACCCAGGCGCCCCCTGCCCCCTCTTCACCTTTCAACACCCAGGCAAATCACAACCGCCCAGACTGAGGAGAGCCATGTCAACAGGCGTCAGCATCTGTGTCTGCAGGGCCATGCAAGAGTCCTGGGGAATTCTGGAGTTCTGGTGAACGGGCCCCATTTACGGCCTCAGAATGTGTAAAAGAAGAGATTGGCATCCTGCCTCGGGGGAGAATTTAAAGACATCAGGTCACCTGCTCTAGTGTTGTGTTTCACCTGACTGCCCCAGAGTGGGGGCTCTTCCACCAACTTGAGTCCTGTTTTGTCCTCACCCACTTAACCCTTTGGTTCCCGCTCGGCTTAGGAATTGATAGTATCATTGTGAAAAGTCTAACATGGGTCTCTAAGATTCTAAACCTTTTCATGATCTCTTCTGGCTGTTCGCTCACAGAACAGAGCTTGCTTGGGATTCTCTCCTCCTCTCTCTGCCCCTTCCCTGCTTGCACGTACTTGCTTTCTTTCAAACTTCAAAAAAAAAGTATAAACCTTTTTGTCTTTGATCCTCTAGCAAAAGAAAATTAAGTTAGTTAAAACAATTACATGGAGTATGAAAATATGAAAGAGATGTATGAGCTACATGTATATATTCTACAATAGGTTTAGGTATACATGTATGTACATATAGTACGTACATATGAAAGCCCTACTGTGTGAAAAGACCTTTGGTAGATATCCCAGATAAAATTAAAATACATGATAAAGGCTTATTCTTTCTTGGAGGTTTGTAAAATGTATCTGGAAGTATACTTAAATACTTGAATAACATGACAGGGCAACGTGAATAATAACAGTAATTACAATAGTACATACTTTTCTTCACAAGTTCCCTTTGCTTATTCATACGCCCTTGGAAATACTGCCAACAGACCATCTCTTTCTTAGAGTGCAGTGACCATGAATACTTTGAGTTACTTCTAGTTTTAACAAGAACAAGAAAAAAATCAAAATAAAGACATCTTTTCTCCCATGCAAATTGGTGTAAAACCTTTTAGTGAGCCCATCATCTTAGTAAATGCAGGCTCTCTCCTTCTCTATAGTGGTCCTAACTACTAGGCCAAGTTCGAATCTTTAAACATCAGAACATACAAAAGATCATGAAGAGACAGTGTCTTCCCTCCTTGTGGGAAAATACGCTGTGTAGATTACTGTATGAAGGCAGCAAGAATGAGGGAAAAAGAAAGCATTCCTCAGTGTAGTTGTTACATTCTAGGAAAAGCCAGGAAGTAAAATGAGAGGGGGCCCAGGCTTAGAAGGAAGGAGCCATCAGTGAGGGACTCGATCATCAAGAGTGTTCTTACTACTGGGGTTGCTCTGAGATCCTGCAGCCAGCTTGACAGGCAGGGGAAGGGAGACTTGTTCATGAAGCAGGGTCTTGCGATGTGGTGCACTGATGCAGGCGATGTATAAATTGAGTGCAAGAGATATCTTTGCAACCCTTGTGTGCCTCATCCTCATGAAGGGCATGCTAGGAAAACATATCTCTGGAGAAGGGATAAAAATAAAAAAGAATGATACTCTTGGGGGCAATGGCTGGCTCAGTTGGAGGGATGTGTGACTCTTGGTGTCAGGGTCATGAGTTCGAGCCCCATGTTGGGTGTAGAAATGACTTAAAACTTTAAAAAAAGAGAATGATACTCCTCCAAGTATATATATCGTGTATGACATATAGCTGGTTTAGGAAACTGTTTGGTGGTGGTTGTAAATCACAAGTTACTGTAAAAGCCATTAAACTTCTAAATCCAAAGTCTCCCGGATATTTTTCAGGAGAAAATCTACTTTTCACTAAATGGGACAAAAATCACCAGTATGCAGGGAAAGGGGTTTATTGGCTCTGCGTAACCTGGAGAGGCGTAGGCTGGAAGGCAGAAGTGACTCTGTCCTGAGTCAGCTTGCTCTAAGGGAAAGGCCAAGGACCAGAAGGTGGGATCCAAGAGCAGCTGTGGTCACGTCTCCTGGAGTAACTTAATTTGCCCTAAAGAGTGAACGCATAGTCCTAAGTAACCATTGAAAATAGTTTACATTACAAAAAGGAATAAGTTCTATTCCTGTATTATTTCAGGTGATCCATTTATTTTTTGATATTAAAGATTAGTAAGGAATATTGATCATTTGACTCTCAAAAACGTAATATAGATTTTACCTGTAACCTATTTTTCCAGCTAGTAAAATATATGAAATCTTTAATTTTTACATGGTACCGTGTAGGTGTTTATAATAGTACATGAAAACTTGGAAAGTTATCCATGCAGTATTCTATTTAGAATAGACTTGGTTAAAGAAAACTTAGTGATATAAATTTCACAGACCCCAAACGCAGGCATTAGGTGACAGAATGTAACTTCAGTTTCTTGCCACAAATTAACCCAATATCTATCATAGTGTCCTCTACGCCAGCCCCCTTGCTCTTTCTGATGCAATAATGATCCTAATTATTATTAGGATTTTATCACCTCCAGATAAGCCTAGTTACTTTGGTGTTTTCTCAGCCATTTAAGCTTTAATTCAAATTCAGGATTGCTGTTAGACTCTACCGGCTTACACGCACGCTGCTGTCTCTTTGGTGGGGAGGCAGCATTTATTTTCCATCTGCTTCTGCGGTGGTCCTCTGCTGACCTCTAAAGTGTTATAACTGGAGCACCTGGGTAGCTCAGTACGTTAAGCATTCTAGTCTTGGTTTCTGCTTAGGTCATGATCTCATGGTTAGTGAGTTCAAGCCTGTGTCAGGCTCTGTGCTAACAGTGGAGAGCCTGCTTGGGATTCTCTCTGCCCCTCCCCTGCTCTCAGTCTTTCTCTAAATAAATAAATTTAAAAATAAGGTGCTATAACTTAGACAGTCTTGTCTTTAAGTTTATTTCCTCTCACCTTGCCATCAGGAAAAATTCACAACTCAGTTGAATCCCAAAGCAAGTCCAAACCATACCCTCTGTTGGATCATTCCTTTGAACTAGCTTTGACATCTACAGGTCTGCCAACAGTTTCTCTCTCAACTCGCCTGCCTGTTCTCTTGTGGTATCTCTGGAGTTTCTGAATGTTCTATTATCTGTTTGGAACCACGGACTCCTAAGAGGAAAGAGGAGAGTCGTGGCTGCTAATCCCTGGAATATGCCACACCACACATCTAATCTGGTGTTGCATCTTGTGGTTGTTCAGGGGAATTGTTTACAAAGGTGTGGAGCATCTTTTTATGTACCTGTTGACCATTTAATGTCTTCTTTGGAAAGATATATATTCAAGTTCCCCACCCACTTTTAGTCAAATCATGTTTTTGCTTTTGAGTTAGAGGAGTTTCTTGTAGATATAACCCTTTCTCTAATACATGGTTTGTAAGTATTTTCTTCTATTCCATGGGTTCTGTTTTCATTTTCTTGTTTGATTTGCTGTGCAGAAGCTTTTTGGTTTGACGTGATCCTGCATGTTTGTTTTTGCTTTTGTTGCTTGTGCTTTTGGTGTCAGATGCAGTAAGTCCTTGCCTAGGCACCGGGCTTCCTCAGCCAGCAGCACTTGTGACTTTTGAGCTCAGATTTGTGGGTGCAAGCCCCACACTGGATGTAGCTAGAACTTAAAAATCTTAAAGTCATTGCCAAGACCAATGTCAAAGGTCTTTTTTCCTTGTGTTTACCTCTTTTTATGGCTTTATGGTTTCAGGTCTTATATTTAGTCTTTATTCTGCTTCAAGTTAATTTTTGTGACTGATAGGATAAGGGTTCAATTTCATCCTGTCGGATGTGACTATCCAGGCTTCCCAGCACCATCAATAGGAAAAACTGTCCTTTTCCCATTGAGTATTGCTGGCTTCTTTGTCAAATATTGGTTGACCACATATGCAACAATTTATTTCTGCGCTCTCAATTCTGTTCATTGGTTTGTACTTTTATGCACGTAGAACAGTTTTGATTACCATAGCCTTGTAACATACTTAGAAATGAGGGAATGTGTGTCTTTAGCTGTGTTTGACTAATAGAATGCTATGACTCTTCAGTGTTTCATGTCGTTTCATAGGAATTTAGGATTGTTTCTCTATCTTTGAAAATTTCTTCGGAGTTTTGATAGGGATTATGTTGAATATGTAGAGGACTTTGAGTAATGTGGACGTTTTAACAAAATTGATATTCTGAACCATAAAAATAGGCTATCTTTCCATCTACAGGAGTCTTTTAATGTTTATTTTTAAGAGTACAAGCCGAGGAGGGGCAGAAAGCAGGTTGGGTTTAGACAGAAGATGCAAAGCAAGTTCTGCATGGATACCAGAGAGCCCAATGTGGGGCTCGAACTTTATGAACCATGAGATCATGACCTGAGCCAAAGTTGGACGCTTAGCCAACTGAGCCACCCAGGAGGCTCTATTTATATCTTTTTAAATCTCTTTAATCAGTGTCTTCTTTTCAATGTGTGGATTCTTTTTACCTCATTAGTTAGATTTATTTCTATGAATTTTGTTTTCGATGCTATTAGAATTATTTTTATTTCTTTTTCAAATGATTTATTGTTGTGTAAAAAGGCAACTAATTTTATCTGATTATTTTACTGTCTACTTTTTGAGATATATACCTTTAACTCTATTGGGGATTTGGAGACTTTCTCAGATCTTTACTATGGATATGCCTGCTTCACCTTCTTCTTTTGGAAAAACTTAAGATTCTATGTTTTTTCACTCCTGCAAAGCCAGCCTAGATGCTCATAGCCTCCCCTTTGCTCAACGTTCAAGCATGTTATATCATGGATTACCTCATGATATGTTTGGATGGGAAAACTCCTCCCCCCACTGGATGGGAGCACCTTTGAGTTAGGCTTTTGTATTCCTTATCTTCATGCACTAATTCTGGACAATTCTGGACAATTTTTGGCACACTCTACCAGCTGCTTTATTATTGGTGATATAAATAAAGTAGAGATTCAGTTATAAACAGCCCCAAACCCACAGATGCATTATCATATGGGGATTTTTCAGAAACCTGTCTGTGGCATACATTCATTACTAATGGAGTGTAAATCGATGTAAATTTTCTGGAATTCAGTTTTATAGTACATATCAAGAACTTTGTAATATGTTAGTCTTTTAGTTCTAAATTCTTCTAAAAAGCAGACTTCAAAAGGAAATCATGAGCGGTGCCTGGCTGGCTCAGTCAGTAGAACCTGTGACTCCTGGTCTCCAGACTATAAATTTGAGCTCCACATTGGGTATAGAGATTACTTAAAAATAATATCTTTAAAATAAATCATGAGGAGCGCCTGGGTGGCTCAGTCAGTCAAGCATCAGACTTTGGCTCAGGTCATCATCTTGCATCACAAGTTCCAGCCCTGCCTTAGGCTCTGTGCTGACAGCTGGGATCCTGGAGCCTGCTTGGGAATCTGTTTCTCCCTTTCTATCCGCCTCTCCCCTGCTGGCGCCCCCTTCGCGAGCACGGGGCGGGGGGGGCCTCACCCCCACTCCGTGTGCCCCCTTTGCTCTCCTTTTCGAAACTAAGTAAACTCTTTTAAAAAAAATTAAGATCCCAAAAAAGTCTTGTTTTCAGTTTTAAGTGATGGTTACCCAACTCAAAATAATTCAAGCAGAAAGTGGAAATGAGGCTGTTATTAAAATTATAAAGAATACTGAGGCAGTTCCACAAAATTGGAGTAACAGTTGCAAGACCTAGGGCCTAAGGTCGCATAGTAATAACCAGAATATGCCAGGACTGTCCTGGACTCCATCTATCATTTCCCTCAACTTAATTCTTAAGATCGTTTTCCTCTCAAGAAGAAAACATAGCCACCAACAGCTGCAGATTCCCAGCCTGTCTGTTTTAGCAACTCCTGAAGTAGGAGAGCCTTTCATCTGTTCTTCTAACCTCTATCAGACCAAAAAAATGTCTCGGATTAACCTACTTACGCCATGAAAACAATCCTTGACTAGTGAGTGTTCCTAAGGAGTGTGATAGAGAGTTTGGTGAGCCAAGACCAGGACAGCAGATGACTAAAATGATAAATACATTAATAAAGCATGTATCTGCTGAGAATCAGAATTAGGTTGCAGTAGAGGCACATTACAATATTAACAAATATGAGAAACAGATGCCTAACTATAGTGAGGTTAACTAAATTATGTATTACTAGAATACAATATAACATTATATAACCATTAAAATTCATTTTACAGAATGTTTAAGGATAGAAAAAGATGCTCATGATAATAGAGCAAAAACAAAGCAAAAAGATATAAAATATTTGTAGCATACACACAAAAAAGTTCTCTTGGATGTACAGAATTATAGGTTATTTTAATTCATAAATTTCCAGATTTTCTGAATTTTTTCTAATCCATTTTATACCAAAATTACTTAAAAATATGTGATAAGGGTCAGAAAATAGAGTCCCTGCTAATCTTAGGGCTGCAAAATAAGAGTTGTAGGCCTGGTAGGGGAGTCCTATGGAAATACAATAGTGTTTGTTTCACTACCATTGCTTTCCTGTAGGTCCAAATTAGTGCTTGAAGCTTGGGGTTTATAGGAGTTACATGTGTTTATTATTAGAATCTATTATAAGAGTGTATGGGTATTGCCGGAAACTCTTCTGGACTCGAACTCTGAGCTAAATCATCAGGGATTAATCTTCTGCTGGTAATGTGTTGAAAATCAAAGCAAAACTGTTTTGACAGTGCATGCTAGAGCAAATTTTAAAATTCAAATATGCTGCATAGCTAGTGACATTGCAATCCTAGGTCCTGTTACCAAATGGGAACATTAAAAAGCACTGAACATTTATTTTATCTCACTCTAGTTTTAGTGAGATATTATTGGCAAATAAAAATTATGTATATTTAAGGTGTGCTATCCATATACATTGTGGAATAATCACAGTCAAGCTAATTAACATATCAATCACCTCACATCCTTAGCATTTTTTTATGTGTGGTGTGAACACTTAAGATCTATTCTCCTAACAAATCTTGAATATGCAACATAGTAGTATTAACTGTAGGCACCATGCTATACATTGGATCCCAGAACTTCTGCATATTATAATTGGAAGTTTGTATTCTTTGACCAATCTCTCTCCATTTTCCTCACCTCTCTCCCAGCTCCTGGCAACCCACTGTTTTACTCTGATTCTATGGGTGTGACTTTCTTTTATGATTCCACATATAAGAGATTATATAGTATTTGCTTTAAGTGTGCCAAGAAGACACAATGGGGAAATGATAGTCCCTTCAATAAATAGTAATGGGATCTCCACATGTAGGAGAATGAAATTAGATCCTTAAACCATCCACTCAGAATGTATTAAAGACTTAAATTTTAAGACTTGAAACCATGAATCTCCTAGAAAAAACATAGTGGAAAAATGTCCTTGACATTGATCTTAGCAACGAAGTTTTGATGACACCAAAATACAGGTAACCAAAGCAAAAAGAAACAAGTGGGCCTGTGTTTCCTATGCTGTGCAGAAGCTTTTTAGTTTGACAATCAACAAGATGAAAAGGCAACCTAAAGAACAGGAGAATTTATGTGCAAAACAAGTATGTGATGAGCAATCAACATTTTAAATATCAGGCTCTTGTCTATGAAAGTCTTTTCTATTCTCCACCAGGAGAAACCCTCTAAAACCCCATGGCATAACACCATAAGGTGAGAGGTATGAGCAGAGGTCAAAGAAATCAAGTTACTCCTGACACAAACTCCAGAGAGAACTAAAGGTGTTCTTAATAGATCCACTAACTATAAAATACTGATCCACTGACTATAAAATACTGATTGTAACTCTTGGCCAGCACAAGAAACTCAAATTGCCTGACGTTGATATCTCCATGAAATACAGTGACTTTAGGGAAGGAAGATTTTGTTAAGTGCCTCAAGTATCTAGTTGAAAGGTTTTTCAAAGCTGTGAAAGTAAGTCTTAGTCATAAATTTGCCTTATTTCACTCGAAGCTTGGCAGAAATCCCAGCTATAAATGAGCAAACAAATGTCATAAAGATGGGAGAGCATTTAGTGGGATGGAATGCTTCTGTGTTTATGCTGAAACTTAAAAGACCGTCTGTGTGTGTGTGTGTGTGTGTGTGTGTGTGTGTGTGTGTGTGAGAGAGAGAGAGAGAGAGAACACATGCGAATATTTAAATAATGTTAATAGGTCATGAAGTTATTTACTTCTTCCTGAGGTCATTGGTAGTAATAAGAGGAAAATCCACACAGACAAATGAGAACTACCTCTTAGATAATTGTTTTTCCAACTCTGCTATGAGAAACTGAAGACCTACGGGGATTCAGACTGCGTTATTTACTACCTCAAGTCAGGGGACAATTTCCACTCCTCTGCAACAGTTTGGGTCATAAAGATCTAGTAGAAGATAAAATGAAATACGTCTCTGCAACTTTCTAGGGAACATGGATCAGTTTTAAAGTTCAACTGTTTTGATTTGAACTCCCTTGCAGAACTCCTATCCCCTTTAAAGTATAGCTGCCCTTGGTCAGTGTAGGATTTTTTTAAGAATTCCTCTTTCCTGGTCCTGATTTTCTGATCTTTTGGCTATAAATTGCGATGTGTTTAGGGCCTCTCCATCTCTCTTCTAAACTTGGAGCATGTGTCTAGGAGAAAACAGATCCAGAACAAGCAAGAATAAAAATAAAGGTAAAACCCAAACTAAAGCATCACCCTTCATCTGTCTTTATAGTCCTGGATTGTCTAAGTGCTTCCGTTTATAGCACATGACCTGTGCCATCTCCCAGCATTTGAAATCTGTTGCTACTTTTTAATCATATTTACCCCATCCATCTGATCAATAACTGGATTGACAAGTCTCTTTTCCCAATCTCATTGCACGATGCCTTGAAAACTTAGTTTTCCCTGTATTTTGGCCAGTTTGAGGGGCAGGGGAGGGTTATTTTGAGAGTTGGGTTCTTTTTGGGGGGGGTTAATTTCTTGTGCAATTTCTTATTAATGTATCTTTACTGGTAGCATAAGTATCATGCCATTTTAAAAGCTATTCTGAGGCACCTGGATGGCTCTGTTGGTTAAGCATCTACCTTTTTTTTTTTTTTAATTTACATCCAAGTTAGTTAGCATATAGTGCAACAATGATTTCAGGAGTAGATTCCTTAATGCCCCTTACCCATTTAGCCCATCCCCCCTCCTACACCCGCTGCAGTAACCCTCTGTTTGTTCTCCATATTTGTCTCTAAAGTTTTGTCCTCCTCCCTGTTTTTGAATTATTTTTGCTTCCTTTGCCTTGTGTTCACCTGGTTTGTATTCCTAACGTCTTCATATAAGTGAGGTCATATGATATTTATCTTTCTCTAATTTCACCTAGCATAATATCTTCTAGTACCATCTATTTCGTTGCAAATGGCAAGATTTCTTTATTTTTTGATTGCCGAGTAATACTCCATTGTGTATCTTTACATCTTTACGTCTTTATCTGTTCATTCATCGATAGCCATTGGGCTCTTTCCATACTTTGGCTATTGTTGATAGTGCTGCTATAAACATGGAGTGCATGAAGCATCTGACTCTTGATTTTGGCTCAGGTCATGGTCATGGCGATTGAGCCCCACATCAGGCACTGTGTTGACCACACAGAACCTGCTTGGGATTCTTTCTCTCCCCCTCTTTCTGCCCCTCTCCCACACGTGTACTCACTCTCTGTAAAATAAACTTAAATTATTTTTAATGTTTATCTTTGAGAGAGAGAAAGAGAAAGCAGGAGAGGGGCAGCAAGAGAGGGAGACACAGAATCTGAAGCAGGCTCCAGGCTCTGAGCTGTCAGCACAGAGCCTGACATGTGGGGCTCAGACTCACCAATGGTGAGATCATGGCCTGAGCTTTAGTTGTGCACTTAACCGACTGAGCCACCTAGGCACCCCCTAAATAAACTTTTGAAAAAAAAAATCCTCCTTTACTCCTCTCATCTCACCATAAGTCAGGCTGGTAAGTTTTATTTAACATTCTTTGAGGATTACCCCACCTTTCTGGAGCCCTCAATTAAGTCTAAGTCCAACCCATGCACAGCAGAGCTACATTCTATTCACTGACTTTCACACAATTTCTAGCTCATTTTGTCAACCGGCATTCAACAGTATGGCCCCAATCAACAATTCTAGCCCTTATGAGTTCAAATAACCACCGTGGAAGCACTGACCATTGACAATATGCTTTGGGACAAAGAGGTCTCTCTCAGATTTGGGGTTGGGTTGGTCTATGCAAAGCCAGATGGAAAGTGAAAGAAATCATATGGATAACTCAAGGCAAGAAAAGGCCATAGCCTCCATTTGTTGGGTATTTCAGATAAACTGTATTTGAGTTTGGTATGTGTGGAACTGCCTAACTGTTCCATTTGTAGCTCACTTGTCGGAAGAGATCAAGTCTCAAGTTCTCCTGATGCCTATGTTCCTTAAAGGCTGCTGACTGAACATACTGTCTTCACTTATTTTGATGATTTATATAACATAGGTTGCATAATGAGGAATGAGGTGGGGAATGGCCAAATATGTAATTTTCTAGGAGTTAAAGCCATCAAAATAAAGTAATCCAGGGACTTAACTTGCACATTAAACTAGCATCTATAATTGGCTATGATAAACATATGCCAGTTTCCAGTTGCCTGTGTCTTTCTTAAACATGTGATATAGAAATTTTTATTTATTTTTGAGAGACAGAGAGAGACCACACAAAGCAGGGGAGGGTCAGAGAGAGGGAGATACAGAATCTGAAGCAGGTTCCAGGCTCTGAGCTAGCTGTCAGCACAGAGCCTGATGCGGGGCTCAAACCCACGAACTGTGAGATCATGACCTGAGCCGAAATCAGACGCTTAACCGACTGAGCCACTCAGGTGCCCCCTAGAAATTTTTAACATTTGTATTTCTGATCCAACATTGGACATTGTGCTTTAGATGATCAATGAATGCTAAATGAAAGAAATAAGTAGATCATTTGTTCCTTTTTTGTGGCATCCAAAAGAATAGGGGATTTTTTTTTACCAATAATCCCTAATTTCATTAATTTATTCTCACAAGGGAATATTAGAACAACTCCATGAACATTTGGTATATTTAACTTCTGCTTTTTTCATGTGCTCTTCCTTCCAAACACATTTTTAATAACAAAATCACTCAGATGGAGACAGTATATGCTAAGGCTTTAGGCTAATGTTTCCTAAGCATCCTTCAAATCAACCTCAGATAAGTCCTGTTGGATCTAGGGAGAAAATGTAGACATAGATAGGGGCAGTGCTGATCCCCACAGGAGTGAGTCCACTCCAGAGCTTGGACCATTCCTAACTGCCCTGGGCATGAGAGGCACTGGGCTCCTGCCTGCCTGCTCTGACTTTGGGAGACCTGCACTCAACTTCTCAGAGGAAGAACACATCTTATGAGTCCCTCGTCTTCTATATGAGATGGTTGATAAAGGCATAAAGAACTAGAACTACAGTGTTCCGTTTTCACAATTATGAAGCAAGTCCTTTTAAATGAAGAGTGAACTATGCCTCTGGGCAACTTTACAAGTAAACATTTATTTTCTAATATTTTACTGTGTCCCGTGTGCTTACCACTGGAGAAACTGAGAGACTGAGTTCAAGTGTTATAGCCTTGAACTTTGACTATCACAAAGGCCAGCATCCGGCCGTGCTGTAACTATGCTGGGCAGCTGGCCAGTGCATGCAAGGCAAGGCTAAGGGTTTGCCTTGGAAGCCGTTCAAGTTTCATGTTGTAGCATTTAGAAAGGGGAAGTTAAAGATATAGAAACATTTTAAAGGCCATTTAAGAGCGCGCACATATGGAGAGAGGACTACAGTGTGCCAAGAACTATAAGAATTTTTTGGTCCTTTTAGATTTTGCACAATTATTTTTATGAGAGGGCAGGAAGGGAACACTGCTGATTCGGCAGCAGGCTTTGGCATGAACACAATCCGAAACACCACTGCTTCTTCTCTGAGAGGGACTCTGAAAGGTCCTCTATTTGGCACATAGCTCTCTGTTCTATTTTTTTGGTCTAACAAAAAGGAATAAATGGCAGTCCCCTGAAGAATAAAAATAAGATGTTGTGCCTCCATTTTAAATTATGGTAGTGGGGATTCCTAGCTGGCTCAGTTGGAAGAGCATGCAATTCTTGATTTCTGGGTCATGTGTTGAAGCCTCACGTTGGAGGTAGCGGTTACGTACGTACGTATATACATACATAAATGTTCTTTTAAACTATGGTAGTACTTCAGTATTTTCTTTTAGGCTTTAGCTTTTTATGAAGTTTAAAAACCAAGAAGTACTACTGTTAACTTACCGAGAAAAATCAGTACCCTGGTATGGTGTGTAAGTGAGATACATATTGTCTGTGAGGTGAGGGTGTGAGAAAAGGAAAATGAAAAGGCATCAGAAAGATGAGCTTTAGCAAGTTGCCTGAGAGACAGCTCAGAGCTGTAGCATTTTTTGTAAGCATGTGGTCTGTGTGTGTTTTCAAAACTGCAAAGGAGATTAACCTATCTACGCTGCCCAGATAAGGAGGACAATATAAAAGCAAAGGGAAATAAGTGAGTACAAACTTCAGAAGCTGAAAATCATTGTTTTGAAAAATAGTACAGAGATCTCCTTATGCCTTGGTACCATGGAGCCTGCTGACTTAATCAATGCAAATCACAGAAGGTTGCTAGGCAATGCCTGTCCTGGTGTGAGTCAGGTGACTCTGTTATTCTTTATAGAGTGCCTATCTCTGCTTTCTGAGACAAAGGAGTGTATTTCATTTTTCAAGGATGCAATAATAGTTTTTAATTTTTTTATCATTTTAATGCTATGATATCTTAATGTCCATACTTTTCTCGAGAATTACATATGTGTATTTCTGTCAAAAACTAGATCATAAGAAAAGGAGATAGAGAAATGTCAATATTACAGATGTCTTTCAGTAAGTTGATCAGGTATCAACATTAGGGATTAACCCTGATGTTGACGTAATTTATGTGCAGAATTCCTCCTATCATATGTCCCTGGCATCTTCCAAAGTCACAAGGTCTCCAGAGGACAACCCCATTACTGAGAGCATTTCAAAGTGCTTAGAACAGAAACCTAAATGAATATATGGAAAACCATGAAATTGCATTCTTTCTTTTTTTTATTTAAGTTTATTTTGAGAGACAGACAGCGTAAGTGAGGGAAGGGCAGAGAAAGAGAGAGAAGGAGAGAGAGAATAGGATCCCAAACAGTCTCTGCCCTGCCACTACAGAGCCCGATGTGGGGCTTGAGCCAAAGTCAGACACTTAGCTCACTGAGACACCCAAATTGGGTGCACTGAGGTGCCCGAAATTGCCTTTTCATATTGAACATCATCTGATTCTTCCCATAACATCATGTTTATATATTTTTTATGACCTGTATTCTTTATTCACTGGTTTCTAAGCATCTGAATGTCAGCTCCTTAAGTTGGGTGACTTTAGTTCTGCATCTCTGTATTAGTGGAGCACAGTGTCTGGTTTCATACAACAATCAAAGGCATATACATGTTTGCTAGGAACTAAAGTCACACACAAAATTATAGTGGCATAAACTTCGTGCAAGTGTAGTTATATTTAAGTTTTGCTTTGTATGTTATGTTCTCAGACATAAAACTTTCTTCCTAAAACTATTTTAACTTTGAATATTAATTTTGTGAATAGAGTAGAAAAAAAATTTTATATTCGACTTTCATAGACAGAAGTAGCTCAGCTGCACATAAACATGTTTAAACTTTGTTGCTCCTATTCTTACATGAATAAACTGGATAAACAGAAAATGAATGACTTTTCTTGGACCCATTGGAGGACTGAGCTCACAGAACTGCTTCCTCAAAATCTGAAGAGACCAGCATATCCACAGAGACACAGCCACAAGCTGTTGACCTGGAGAAGAAGTTAATGGACCTATAAATTGGTAGTCGCATGTAAACAGTAACTTGGATGGAAAGCTGGAGGCTGGATGTGGATTAGCATGAGAGTAAGAAATTCTTGGAGGGCCACAGTCTTAGAAGACCCTCCACACTTCTGTGGGCTTTGTGTCCAGGAACCGTATCAGACTGTCATGGTGAAATTCAAGAAAGATCCCCTTGTGGCTCTGGCAAGGAAAAGGGAAGAGTAACCATTGTGAAATCTGTTCTGAGCCTTCTCCATAACAAAATTCTACAGGGAAAGGAACCTTTCCAAGTCTGTATCACCGTAGAAGGAGGGAATTACTCCCTCCCAGTCTCCTCCAGTCTCCCTGTCTCATAGAAGGGGAGGAAAGCATAGTCAACAGGATTCAGGGCTTCAAGGAAATACATTGTGCTGGTGCCACCAGGGAAAGCATTATATCGCTGAGGGGTGAATGGAAGGGTAGATCACTGGAGAAACTCTTGCGAAGGCCACAATACATGGGCCCCTCAAAGATGTAGATTTAGCCAAAAACTGGTCAATATGCTCCCATTCCCATGTCTTACCACTTCGCCAATAGGACTCCAGTATAATAAGAGTGCATGACAGTTGAAACTGCTGCAAGACAGACTCTACCTGAGGAAACATACTTAGGGAAACAAAGTCTAGAGGAGAAAAAAAAAACAAGAATGCTAGAAGAGTTAGAAATCTCTGGCACGTACAGCCTCACCAAATAGTAGGCACAGACAAACTCCTAGCAAGATTAACATAAAAACACACTAAATGCTTGTTTACCTTTGTTTCCATTACATGATACAACATGTCCAACTTTGAACACAAAATGAAAAAGTATGCTGAAAGGCAAGGGGAAAAGGTCTGAAGAAACAAAACGAGTGTCAGAACCAGATTTAGATATGGTACAGATGTCGGACTTATCAGAAAATTAATCTAAAATAACTAGGATTAGGGCACCTGGATGGCTCAGTCGGTTGACTGTCCTAAGTTCGGCTCAGGTCATGATCTCATGGTTCATGAGTTCAAGCCACACATCAGGTCACTGCTGACAGCACAGAGCCTGCTTCAGGTCCTCTGTCCCCCTCTCTTTGCCCCCCTCCCACTTGTGCACTCTCAAAAATATTTTTTTAAGTTTAAAATAAGTACAATTAACGTATTAACAGTTCTAGTAAGGGGAAAATGACAATATGATGGAAAGGATGTAGATGGGTAGAGTAAGCAGAGTGATTAGAATACTAAGAAAAAATCAAAAGTGAAAGCTAGAAACAAAAAAGTATCAGAAATGAAAAAAAAAAAAACCAACTTCAGGGGTACCTGGCAGGCTCACTTGTAAGAGCATATGAATCTTGATCACGGGATCATAAGTTCAAGGCCCATGTTGGGTATAGAGATTACTTCAATAAAACTTAAAAAAAAAAAAAAACTCAAGAAGGGCACCTGGGTGGCTCATTCAGCTAAGCATCCAACTTCAGCTCAGGTTATGATCTTACAGGTTGTGAGGTCAAGCCCTGCATAGGGCTTTCTGCTGCAAATGCAGAACCCACTTTGGACCCTCTGTCTCCCTCTTCCTATGCAGCTCTCCCTTTCACAAGCATGTGTTTTTTCTGTCTCTTTCAAAATTGATAAACCATTTTTTAAGGTTAAAAAAAATGAAGAGGGGTACCTGGGTGGCCAGTCAGT
>NC_043717.1:30037918-30047544 GCF_006229205.1 Suricata suricatta
CAGTTTTGTGGCTTCAAGCCCCACATTGGGCTCTTTGCTGGCAGCAAGGAGCCTTCTTGTGATTCTCTCTTCTCTCTCTGCCCCTCCTCTACTCACAATGTCTCTCTCAAAATAAACATTAAAATAAAACTTTTAATGGCTTATCTGTAGATAATGGATACTTCTCAAACTTAAATGCAAAGGGAAAAAGGAAGAAACAGAGCATTAAAGGGTGGAGATAAAATATCAAAAGGTGTAAATCATGTAATTGGAATGTCAAAAGCAGAAAAAAGAATAAAAGATTTGAATTATTGATGACCTAGAACTTGCCAAAGTTATTGACAGACACCATACCACAAATCCAGGAAGCTCAGAAAACAGCAGTCAGGATAAATACCAGAAAGAAAACAACAACCAGAAAGCTACACTTAGGCATATCTTACCTAAACTGCACAAAAGCAAAGACAAAGGGAAAAAATCTTGAAAGAAGCTGGTGGTGTGTTAACACCTTTTTACATCAACAAAAATAGGAGGACAGGGGCCTTCTTGTGAGAAGCCATGCAAGGAAGAGGCATGTACATGAAATATTTAAAGTGTCAAAATAATAAACAGCCACAATCTGGAATTCTGTAGCCAACAAGCTTTTCTTTCAAAAGAGGAGAAGAAACAATTTCTTAGATAAACAAAAGCCAAGGGAAAATCTCTCAAATGAAGCTGCTTTGTAAGGAATGTTAAGAGAATGTTTTTTCAGACAAAAGGAAAATTATGAAGATCAGAGAAAGTAAGGATGATGGAGAAGGAACAAAAGGTAAAAATGTTTCCTTAATTGTTATAAAAAAATAACTCTTTAAAGAAATAATAGTAATAATGAATCAGGTGATTAAAGCATATATGTAAGTAAAATGAAAGATAGCAATATGATGAAGAGCTGGTAATATTCTAAGGTAACTAGCATCACATATAAATCAATATAGTGTTATTTGAAAATGGATTTATAATCATTAAATATGTATATTGTAAACTCTAGGACACACTAATTTTTGTTTAGCATCATTTCTTTTTAATGTTTGCTTATTTTTTAAGGAGTGAGAAACAGAATATGAGCAGGGGAGGGGCAGAGAGAGGGAGATAAAGAATTGGAAGCAGGCTCCAGGCTCCAGGCTCTGAGGTGTCAGCACAGAGCCCAATGTGGGGCTGAAACCCACATACCGTGAGATCGTGACCTGAGCTGAAGTTGGATGTTTAACCAACTGAGCCACCCAGTAACCCCAAGAAACATAAATGATATGCTAGGAGAGGTGATAGAATCATATTTAATGATCATTTAAAAACAGGCAAGGTAGAAAATAAATAGGAAAAAGGCAAAATGGAAAAAACTAAAAGCACTTAACACACATGGTGTTTATTAATTAACTATACAAGTTAATTGTGAATAGTCTAAGTCTACCAAATAAAAGTCACGGGTTGCCAGAGTGGATTTTACAAAAGAAATAAAAACAAGAAACCCACTTTAAATATGAAGACTAAGTTTTCAAATAGGTTAAAAAATAAAGCCTATTCCAGAACAAGTTAAATTCTTAAGGATATAGGGGAACTTTGCATAATGTTAAAGTCGCCAGTTCTCTCTGTCCCTCTCTCTCTCTGCCCCTCCTCTGCTTGCATGTTCTGTCTCTCAAAATGAGAGAAAAAAGTAAACAAAAATCCTAAACATGGATGTACATAATAAAAGACTATCAAAAGGCCAAAAATGGTAGAATTAAAAGGAGAAATAAAACAAATAGACTATTATCTTTAGAGATTTCAGTAATTCTCTTTTAGTAATTTATATTTCAAGAATATAAAATATTAAGAATATAGGAGTGCCAAGCTGGTTCAGTTGGTGGAGTGTGTGACTTTTGATCTTGGGGTTGTGATTTCAAGCCCCACATTGGGTATAGAGATTACTTAAGAATAAAAAGTCTTTAAAAACTAAAAAATTAAGAATATAGATGAACTAGGGGAGCCTGGGTGGCTCAATCAGTTAAGTGTCTGATTCTTGATTTCAGCTCAGGTTATGATTTCATGGTTCCTGAGACGGAGCCCCCCGCCCCACCAGGCTCTGCACTAACAGCAGGGAGCCTGCTTGGGATTCTCTTCTCCCTCTCTCTCAGCCTCTCTAAATAAATAAATAAATAAAAATACAGATGATCTAAACACTGTTAATCATCATGGCCTAATTGAGATTTATAGAATATTCCATCCAACAAAGCCCAACTGCACATTGTTCTCAAATTCACATGAAAAATTCACCTGGTTCACATTCTAAGCCACAAACCTTCCTTAACAGATTTAAGGAAAAGTAGTAACAGAAAATGTTTACAGATCAAAATGTAATTAAGCTAGAAATCAGTAATAGGAAAATCCCTAAATATTTGGCATTAAAGCAACTGTTCTAAATACGGCATGGGGCAAAAAAGACTAAAGAGAAATTCAAACAAATTATTTAGGATACGGAAAAATCAGAGCTGAAAGGGAAATTTGTAGCATTAAATTCATGTACTGAAATAGAAGAAATATATAAACTGGATAACAATCTTTGCTCTTCATGAAACTAGAGAAAACCAATTTAAGCCTAAAATAAACAGAAGGAATCATTTTTAAAAATCAAAGCAGAAGTCAATGAAATTGAAATTGGGAAAACAATAGAGAAAAACAACAAAGTAAAAAACTGTTCCTTTGAAAATATCAGGGGCGCCTGGGTGGCTCAGTCGGTTGAGTCTCCAGCTTCAGCTCAGGTCAGATGTCACGTCCGTGGGTTCGAGCCCCGTGTCAGGCTCTGTGCTGACAGCTAGTTCAGAGCCTGGAGCCTGCTTCCGGTTCTGTGTCTCCTCCTCTCTCTGCCCCTCCCCCTTCTCATGCTCTGTCTCTCTCTGTATCAAAAATAAATAAAACATTGAAAAAAAAACAAAAATTAAAGCAGAAGTCAATGAAATTGAAATTGGGAAAACAATAGAGAAAAACAACAAAGTAAAAAACTGTTCCTTTGAAAATATCAGTAAAATTAATAAGACTCTGGCCATTCTAACTAAAAAAAAAAAAAAAGACACAAGTTAGTGGTATCAGAAGAGAGAGTTCTTATTAGTGATACAAGAATATCAAAAGTATAATAAAAGATTAGTACAGAGGCACCTGGGTGGCTCAGTTGGTTAATCATCTGACTCTTGATTCTGGCTCAAGTCATGATCCCAGGGTCCTCGGAACAAGGTCCACGCTGGGCTCCGTGCTATGTGTGGAGCCTGCTTAGGATTCTCTGTCTCTCCATCTGTCCCTCTCCCTGCCTCATTCCCATTCTCTCTCTCTCATTCTCATTCCCTTTTATTTGAAAGGGAGAGAACCTTTCAAATAAAATTTAAAACATTTTTTTAAAAATGCAAATACTACAAATAACACAGTACAAATACATTTGATAGCTTGAATGAAATAGACCAATTCCTTGAAATACACAAACTACCCAGCCTTGCGCAAAGAAAAATATATAACCTGAAACACTCTACTAAATACTTATGAAACACATTTAAGCAATAATTAATAAGAAAGCACCAAGTGCAGAAGATCTCCCTGGTGAATAATATTTCAGAAAAACGTAATACCAATTCTCCACAATCTCTTCCAGAAAAGTATAAATAGCAAGAATACTTCATAACTCATTTCTTGAGGGAAGAATGACCCCAATACTAATACCAAAAGAGATGGGGCACCTGGGTGACTCAGTTGGTTAAGCATCCGACTTTCGTTCAGGTCATGATCTCACAGTTGTTGAGTTTGAGCCCTGCGTTCGGCTCTGTGCTGACAGCTCAGAGCCTGGAGCCTGCTTCAGATTCTGTTCCTGCCTGCCTCTGTCCCTCTGTTCCTCTGTCCCTCTCTCCCTCTCCCTCTGTCCCTCTCTTCCTCTCTCTCCCCTCCCCTCCCCTCCCACCGCCGTGCTCACACTCTCTCTCTCAAAAAATTAAAAACAATTTTTTAAAATAAATCAAAAGAGATTACAAAAAACTATGGGTCAACATCTCCTGAACACAGACATAAAAATTCTCAAGACAGTATGAACAAATCCTGTAACAGCAGTCCAACCCGTCTTAAGTATTAACTTGTTTCAAGTTAACACGCATCTTACTTGCTGACCTAAGTTCCTTGATCCATCGCAAACAGACCACTGGACTTAAGTCAAGGACTAGAACTTTCCAAGGCCTCAGAGGCCAACAAGTCTGTCAGAAGCCACCTTGGCTTTTTGAATAGCCTAGCAATTTTTTTAGGAAAATGGTTTTTTTCTCCACAAGATAGGGCACGTCTCTAGTCCTTGCCCTCCTTTGCAGAAAGAACAATACTCCTGAACATCCCGAAACAGAAACCAAACCCCCTCATATTTGTCCATATTTGGCACCATTCAGTCTACACATAAATGTTACAGATCATTACACTCGCTTAATGGGTTAACTACCCTGTGTCCCTTTAAAAACCCCTGAGCCAGGCAGAAGCGTTAGAGCTGGCTTTTGGACAAAAGTCCACTTTCTCCCCAGGTTGCTGGCCTCCTATATAAAGCTCAAATTCCTTTCTAGTCTAAAACTTTCCTCTTGAGTAATTGCCTTTCAGGCGACAACAATATGAACTTGAGTTCAGCAACAATCCCCCCCCAAAAGTATAAACGTTATTATTCATCACAGCCATATGCAATTTATTATAGGCGTGCAAGGCTGGTTCACATTTGAAAATCATCCATGTTAATTACCACATCGTTAGGCTAAGAAAAAAAATTGTAATCCTACCAATTTTGCATATGACAAAATATGACATGCATTCACAGTAAGAACTCTCTGCAAATTGAGAATACAGGAGAACTGAGGTGCCTGGGTGGTTCAGTCGGATAAGCATCCAACTCTTCCACTCGGGTCATGGTCTTGGGGTCTGTGAGTGTGAGCCCCACATTGGGCTCTGTGCTGACAATGCAGAGCCTGCCCGGGGTTCTCTCCCTCTCTTTCTGACCCTCTCATGCTTGTGCATGCTCGTGCGCTCTCTCTCTCGCTCTCTCTCTCTCAAAATAAATAAAAATAAACTTAAAAAAATAAAAATTTAAGAAAGAGAACCTTTCTCAATTTAATAAAGAATATCTCAGGGCACCTGTGTGGCTCAGTTAAGCATCCGACCTCAGCTCAGGTCATGATCTCACTGTAGGTGAGTTGGAGCCCCATGTGGGGTCTGCACTGAGAGCTCAGAGCCTGAAGTCTGCTTCAGATTCTGTCTCTGTCTCTGTCTCTCTCTCTCTCCCCCTCCCACTTGTGTTCTCTCTCTCTCAAAAATATTTTTAAAACTTTATCTTCAAAATTTATAGTTTAGAGGTGAGAGATGGGGTGCTTCCCCCTATAATAAGGAACAAGGCAAGAGTGTCCCCTCTTACCACTCCTTTTTAACATCATACTGGAAGTCCAGGCTAATGCAACAAGACCAACAAATGAAATAAAAGGCTATTCACATTTACGTCTTTATTCACAGATGTTTATCTAGAAATTTCCAGGTCCTCTGGGGAACTCTTGGGGGGAGAATCCTGGAACGGGTGCCTGGGTGGCTTAGGCACTTGAGTTATGACTTAGGCTCAGGTTCTTATGGTTCACGAGTTTGAGCCCCATATCAGGCTTTGTGCAGACAGCTCAGAGCCTAGAGCCTGCTTCAGATTCTGTGTGTCCCTCTCTCTCTCCTCCTCCCCTGCTCATTCTCTGTCTTTCTCTCTCTATTCCCCCCAACAATTGCTCTTACTTTTAAAAATAAACATTATTTTTTTTTTCAAATCCTGGAACTGATGGGCAAGAAAATCAAGGTTTCAGGATAGCAAGTCAATATATGAAGTCAATAAACAATGAACAATTGAAATCTGAAATACTTTTAAACAATATTTATGATAGCACCAAATAAGTACTTAGAAATCTAACAAAATATGTACAGGAATTCTATGTAGAAAACTACTTAGCATTAGTAGAAGAAAATCAAAGAAGGTCTAAATGAGAGCTAACTTCATGATTTAGAAGATTCAGTATTGTTATAATATCTACTATTCTGAACTCAATCTATAGATTGAACTCAATCTGAGTTCAGTCCCACCCAAAATCCCAGCAAGCAATTTTGTAGATATTGGCAAACTGATTCTGAAGCTTATGTGGGGAGATGAAACACCTAAAATCACCAACATAATAAGAAGGACAAAGTTGGAGAACTCACACCACTTCATTTTGAAATCCGACATAAAGTTATAACCCAGATACTATAAGGTATTGAAAAAGAACAGCTATGAAGATCAATGGAATGGAATAGAGAGAACAGAAATAGAAACCCAAAAATATAGTCAACTGGTCTTTGACAAACAGGTAAAAGCAATAATATGGAGAAAGATAATCTCTTCAAATGCTTCTGGAACATCTGGACATCCACATGCAGAAAACTGAATCTAGATACAAATACCTTTCACAAAAGTTAATTCAAAATGAATATGACCTTAATATAAAATGCAAAATTAAAGCATTCCTATAAAATATCAGAAAACATACATGACCTTGGGTTTGACCATGACTTTCTAGATTGAATACCGAAAGCATGACTCATAAAAGAAAACATAAGTTGGACTTCATTAAAATTTAAAACTGCTCTGTGAAAGGCACTATTAGCAGATGAAAAGTCACACTTAGCAGCCTGGGTGGCTCAGTTGGTTGGGTGTCTGACTTCAGCTCAGGTCAGGATCTCCCAGTTCATGGGTTTGAGCCCCACATCAGGCTCTGTGCTGACAGCTCAGAGCCTGGAGCCTGCTTCAGATTCTATGTCTCCCTTTCTCTCTGTCCCTCCCTCTCTCATGCTGTGTCTGTCTCTCTCTCAAAAATAAATGTTAAAAAATTTTAAGATTCTTTGCAAAATAAATGTATGATAAAATAACTAAAATATACAAAGAGGGGCACCTGGGTGGCTCAGTTGGTTAAGCATCTGACTTGTGATTTCAGCTCAGGTCATAATCTCATGGTTCATAAGTTCAAGCCCCATGTCAGACTCTGCTGACAGCACAGAGCCTGCTTGGGATTCTCTGCCCCTTCCACACTCTCTAACTCTCTCTCTCTCTCTCTCTCTCTCAAATATTTAAAATAAAATATACTAGGAATTTTTAAAACTCAACAGTAAGAAAACAACCCAATTAAAAAATAGGCAAAAGATCTAAACAGACACTTCATCAAAAGAAGATATTCAGGTTGCAGATAATCCTATAAAAATATCCTGTAACATTATGTGTCAACTATACTTCAATAAACATTTTTTAAAAATATACTCAGCATCATGTCTTTTGGAAATTGCTAGGTAAAATACTACACACCTATTACAGTGACTAAAATTCAAAACAGTGACAACATCAAGTGCTGGTGAAGAGATGGAGTAACAGGAATTTCTGTTCACTGCTGATGAAAGTGCAAAATGGTGCAGAGAGCTTAGAAGTTCTTGACAGAAATAATCATAGTTTAATCATAAGATTCAGCAATCGGGCGCCTGGGTGGCTCAGTATATTAGGCATCTGACTCTTGGTTTCTGCTCAGGTCATAATCCTACAGTTCATGAGATCAAGCCCCACATTGGGCTCTGCACTGAACAGCATAGGGCCTGCTTGAGATTCATTCTCTAAATAAATAAATAAGATCTAGCCATCATACTTTGTGGTGTTTTCCCAATTGAGTTGAAATCTTATGTCCACAAAAAACCAGTGTGTGGATGTTTATGGCAACTTTATTCATAATTTCAAAACCTCAGAAGCAACCAAGACGTCCTTCAGCAGTGAATAAACTTTGGTACATCCACATGATGGAATATTATTCAGTGCTAAAAAGGAATGAGCCACCAAGCTACCAAAAGAATGGAGGAAGCTTAAATGTGTATTGCTAAGTGAAAGTATCCAATCTGGAAAGGCTGTATACGGCATGATCCCAACTGATGACATTCTGAAAACAGCAAAATTATGGACACAGTAGAAAGATCACGGGTTATCAAGGGCTTATAGGAACAGAGAGGGGAGATAATAGGTAGAGTACAGGAGATTTTTACAGTAGTGAAATTATTCTTATGGTACTATAATACCATCTTTCTACATTTTTCAAAACCTACACAGTGAAAAGCAGAATGAATGAACCCTGACATAAACTATGGACTTTAGTTTTTGAAAATGTGTTGATACCAATACCAGATATATGTGTGTGTGTGTGTGCGCGCGCGTGTGTGTATGTATATGTCAATACTGGCTCATCATTTGGAAGAAATGTACTATGCTAATACAAGACATTAGTAGGGAAACTTGGGGGAGGGGGGTTGAGGAGGTGTATATGGGAACTTCTGTATTTTCTGCTCCATCTTTCTGTAAACTGAAAGTGCTCTTAATCTATTAATTTTTCTAAATAAAAGGAATTAGCTATCAAGTCAAAGAAAGACACAGAATAGTCTTGAATGCACATGGCTAGGTGAAAGAAGCCAGTTGAAAGGCTACATACTGAATGTTTTTCTATCTATGTGACATTCTGGAAAAAGCAGAACTGTAGAAATGGTAAATAGATCAGGGTTACCACTAGTTTAGGGTCGGTGAGGATTAAATATGAGAAGCGAAGGGGATTTGAGGCGTCGATGAAACTATTTTGTATGATAATGTAATGGTGGGTACTTCACACTATGAATTTGTCAGAACCCATAGAACTTTATAGGAGGAAGAAGGACCCTTATGTCTGCAGTGAATTAGCTGAGTGACAGTGCTTGCTTGCTGCCTTTTGTAACACTGCTTCTCTGGGCAAATACATTGTGAATAAAATAGCTAACGTAGAAATGAAATGTAGGGACATAATGTACTTTTAAGTTGGAGTCAGTCTCTATTTGAATTTTTCACTGAGTATTGGAGTTAACATAGCATTAACATGCAGCACTCCAAAGAAATCCCCATAATAAAAAATAAGGAAGCCACACTGTACAGATTCAGAACAGGGCCTGGGAACCTGCCCCTCTCCCTCCGTCCTCAACTTGTTCCATCTGTTTCTGGATTTATGCCTATATAAAGGCAATCACAGGCTTGGTTCCGTTATTTTTTTCCTCCTGTTTGATGCTCATACTCGTGAGAGAAGTGTTTTTATGCGTCTCGTTTGCAGTGGGATTATCCCCGGTGGCCTGAAAACATTTGAACACCGTTTTGAGCCAGATGACCTAATTGTCACAGACTTCTCTTGCACTGTGTTCTCCACCACCACCGCTGCACATGTATGAACATGTGCAACATGCGTGCATGCGCGAGTGTGCACACACACACACACACATTGCTCGCTTCACATCCACTGTCTATATTCAGTCCTTTCAGTGTGCTAAGAGCCCTCAGACCTCTGAGTATTCGTCCATGCTCTTCCGCCTGTCAGGGTTTCTTTTCCCCCTCTGCCTGTACGCTGGGCTTTCTGGCTAATCCTTACCTGCCCCTCAAGAATTGGCTCGCTTGAGGCTGACCCTTCCTCAGAGGCGTCCTCAACATCCTCGGGCTGACTCAGAGATGCTTTCGTCTCGCGGTGCCGCGCCGCGGTGACTGGTCTTCCACGTGTCCTCTTCCCTCTGCGGGGCATCTTCCAAGT
>NC_043717.1:30047644-30048739 GCF_006229205.1 Suricata suricatta
AAAAAAAAAAAGGCTTGATTACATGAGTAAAAGCAAAAATTGCCAGAATGGTTGGGCCCAGATCCCATTTTATTCCCTGGGAATAGAGTGTTAAATTTTCTTGTAAGGAAAGGAAGGGGCAGTCTTATCTGCTGGTCCTGTCTATGGGTAGTTTTTCCTGGGGATGCTCTTAGGACTTATTATTTATCATTTGCTTCTTTTTTTAAAATGTTTTTAATATTTTTTAAAATTTATTTTTGAGAGAGAGAGTGCGAGCAGGGGAGAGTCAGACAGAGAGGGAGACATAGAATCTGAAGCAGGCTCCAGGCTCTGAGCTAGCTGTCAGCACAGAGCCCGATGCGGGGCTCGAACCCACGAACCGTGAGATCATAACCTGAGCCAAAGTCGGACACTTAACTGACTGAGCCACCCAGGCACCTCTATCATTTACTTCTTATAAGCAAGCAATTCCCACCCTAACCAGGCATCAACAGCCTGGTGGTTGGCGGCTGAAGATGGGGTCACATCTACAAGACTGAGAAGGAAATGGACTTTCTCTGTTTACCCGTAAGGCCACCCGGACATGTGCTACCATTGGGGGCGCCGTACCCGGAGTGCAGGGGTCAGTAAACTAGGCCCCGGAGTCTGAGCTTTCTCTCCTCATGGCACTCACAAACAACTCCTCTTTCATAACCACCTGTAGCAATGCATGCGTGTAGTACAGAACCCCATTGGTAAAGCCAGTTGCGATTCCCAGGGAGAAGGTGGTCCCTTGGCTGCAGGAGATTGTGCCTCGAGAGGACAGAGTCCACAGTCATCATGGATTTGCAGGTTGGGCCTGTTTGGCATTGTTTTCTCAGCACAAGCTCCTTGGCTGGTTCCACGATGCAGAAATATCAGTCTCTCACATTAAATCGGCCCTTTGTGACCAGGATCCAGCACCTGTCAGGCAGAGGTTTACTTTTTAGTGCAGGGTGTTGTGCAAGTCCCTCAGCACACCGCTGCTCCCCATTTCAGATTGGTCCCCTTTGGTCAAACAGACCCAAACACTATGTCTGGGATATTTGTCCTACCATCAAGATTCCTCCCACATTCTGTTATATTCTCCAGTAATTT
>NC_043717.1:30048839-30080265 GCF_006229205.1 Suricata suricatta
TGCCAGGAGGGGATGTGGTTTTCTCCTTCCTGTGGAGGAATAAGTTAACAAAATTTACCCGAATAGATGCCTAGACGTAAAATATCACGGGCAAAATTCAACCATGTATTGGAAGGAGGATTAGGAGGAGGAGAAAATGACAGGATACAAGCAGTAATTTTAAACCAAGGACTTACAGATGAATAGTCTTTCAAGGAAAAAAATGATCATTTCCAGAAAGAAAACTAGGTATTTACTCTGAACAAGGCTGTTTTAAACTTTTTCTTTGAAAGGAAATAATATATGGTGAAAACTGATGGAGAGAAATGCCCCATGGAATAAAATTAGAATCCATCTACCCCTTTTTGTTTTGCTCAACTTAGCAAGGCCTAGGGGGAGAGGACTTTCTTCCAAATTTATTTCAACATAACAAAATACTTACTCAAAGCATATGCCCATGGTTCAGTCATTTGCACTTTCTCTGGAACAACAGGATTCCGTGACGGCCTCCAGCCACAGGTGCACACCTTCCTGGACACAGTGACGGGTGTAGACACTGAGCCGGGCAGTCAGAGTGCTTCTCTGGGACCTCAGCTCTGCACAGCCCCTCTCAGATGGTGAAGCGGTGACGACAAGAGCCATCGGAGCTAGACTGAAGAACGCATGGAAGAAGCCGGCTTGCAGGAGGTAGAGACCAGCACAGAGAAAGAGGGGCTGGCAAAGAGGGCGCCACCGTTCCCAGTGCCTCCGGGGCCTGGCTGCACCACCGCCCACCTTCTCTTTGGTTACTGGAACTGATAAAGTCATCTTTGTGCCCAAATTTGGTCAAGTTGTGTTTCTAACATAGTCCCTAACCAGGATATTTAAGGGGAAAACCTATGGATTTCATTTGTTGTTGTTATCGGGTATGTTTTGTCTTGTTTTAATCTTCTCCTAATACAGTGTTTGGTGTGGAATAGAAACTCAAAAGAAAAACGTAAGAAAGAAAAAGAAAAGCAGACTAGAATACTGTTCCTGACCACCTCTACCTTGAATGAATATTCATGGTAAAGTGATATGCTAAATACTGCTAATAATCTGGGGCACCTGGGAGGCTCAGTGGGTTAAGTGTAGGACTTTAGCTCAGGTCATGATCTCACAGGTAGAAAGTTCAAGCCCTATATCAGCCTGTCTGCTCTCAGCTCAGATCCCACTTGGGATCCTCTGTTTCCCTCTCTCTCTGCCTCTCCTCCATTCTCTCTCTCTCTCTCTCTCTCTCAAAAATAAACATTTCAAAAAATTCTTTAAAAAATACCACTAATAATCTGAGCAAAACAATAACTTTTAATGGAAATGGGAAGTTCAACCTTACAAAGAAGGTAAGATTTAAGGTCTCTACCCCTTTAGCAAGTTTTCACACAAGGTAAGGGAAATCTACAAGATAGATTTCAAAGAGACAGGGGAGGCAATTGATAGAAAGATGAAGCATCCAGATAAGAAACTAACATTAGGTTGAGGATACTCAATACATGCTTTGCTCTAGTTTAGTTTTTGTTTTGTGTAATGTATTTTTGCCTTTACTAACTTTGGAGGTACATTATGATAACTGCCCTAGTTTTAGAATTTCTTTGCACTGAAGCACCTGGCTGACTCAGTTGGTGGAGGGTGTAACTCTTGATACTGGGGATATGGGTTTGAACCTCACATTAGGAACAGAGATTACTAAAAAATAAAATCTTAAAAGAATTGTTAAAAAAAAAAAGGTGGGTGGGCACCTGGCTGGCTCAATCAGTGGAGAAAGAATGTGACTCTTCATCTCAGGGTTTTGGGTGCAACCCCATGTTGAGTATAGATATTACTTAAGTAAAATGAAAAAAAAATTGTTTATACTGAATAGGAGCATATATGCCACCCTAAATCTTTGTCATAGTGATTATTTTGAGATGGTTATCCAAGAAATAGCAGACATTCAATGGCTATCCATGGACTTTCCATCCTAGAACACTGGCCAAGTTTGTTGACAACCTCTCCGAGAAGGCCCTGGCCCTGGTAAATGCTGCTATGACTTAATCAAAGCTATACGATTGGCCACATTTTGTATGCCAAGCCTGAGCTGGTTCCTCTAACCCCTGGTAAGATCCCTACAGCTATCTAGAATTTGAAAAAAAAAGTACTGGAGAGCGGTCAAACTGGTAGCCTGAAACAGCTCACAATTAAGAAAGTTCTGCTGAATGGTTTGGTTTGGCCACCAAGGTGTGGATATAATTTTATCTCGGTAAAATCATAGGCAAACATGGCATCACTGACTATAATGTTTGAAGACCAACTTTTAACATCTATTTATATTTTGTTTATTATCTGAGAGTTCTTGGATCACACGTGCTCAGGCTGGTATTTGAATAAAATGAGATAATGTATCCAAAAAAATTAGCAGACACAGCAGCTCTGAAAATGGAGTAGAAATTACCTTTTACGAGACAAATTTGCATTTATAAAGAGAAATCTCTGTAAGAGAATCTCCCCGGCTATCCCAGGAAAAAGAGAATGACTAAAACTCTAGAAAACTCTTACCAAAGGAGAAGATGGGGCCTTGAATTGTTGTATAGATAACAACCACACCCCTGTTTACTGTGATTTGCGTGATAACTTCCCTGAACTGGCTTCCCACCTCAACATCTTTGGTCTTTAGCTGAAGATTGTATTTAAGGTGATGACCTTGGGCATTTGGGGGAGTTACTCAGTTTTCCTGGCTCTCTCCCATGTATATAGAAGATAAATTTGGGGGATTTTTTTCCCTCTTAATCCATCTTTTATTTTAGGGGTGTGTTAGCCAAGAACCTAGAGGTGTAAAGGGAAAATTAATCTTTCTCCCCAACAATAGATTACTCAAAGAGCTACTTATAGCTACAAGTAAATTCATAGTGCAGCATGGAAAAATAATTGTGGTTTAGAACAACAACAGTTGATTGAAGCTTCAGAGTCTTGTACTTTTCTTTAAGGATTTATTAAAGGAATTTGAAAACTATTCTTCATAGACAGTTAGGACCAAATGAGACATCCAAAAGACAAAGGAAATATATATAGTGGGTCAGTTCAAGTAGAAGAGACCATAAGAGAAATTATGACGAAATGCTGCTGTAGGAATAGAGGAGAATATGTGAGTATAAATAATTGTTAGGGTTTACCCTAGCATGAAATCCTTTTTATTGTGTTAAAAATCACATAAAAGGGATGCCTGGTGGCTCAGTTAAGCATCCGACTCTTGATATAAGCTCGGGTTGTGATCTCTCAATCAATCTTAACCATTTTAAGTGTATAGTAGAGTAGTGTTAACTGTAAGTACATTGCTGTGTAACAGATCTCTAGAAAATTGTCATCTTGCAAAACTGAAACTCTATACTCTTTGAAAGGCAGCCCCCCTTTTCTCCATCCCTGTAGCTCCTGGCAACTACCATTCCACTTTCTATTTCAAAAGACTGACTAGGTTAGATACCACCTGTAAGTCAAATCATGCACGAATTGTCCTTTTGTGGCCTGCTTATTTCACTTAACATAATGTCTTTTAGGTTTATCCTCCTTGTAATACGAAACAGGATTTCCACCTTTTTTAAAGAGTGAAGACACTTCATTGTGTATATATGCTGCATTTTCTTTCTCCATTCATTTGTGATGGATCATTAGTTTGCTTGCACCTCATGGCAGTTGAGAATAAGGCTGTAGAGAACCTGAGTATGCAAATATCTCTTGGAGATCCTATTTTCAGTTCTTTTAAATACATACCTAGAAGTGAGATTTCTAGATCATGTAATAATTCTGTTTTTAATTATTAGAGGAGCCTCCATACTGTTTTCCCTAGCAGCTGCCCCATTTTGCATTCCCACCAACAAAACCCATAACTAATAAAGCATTACATAACACAACATTACAGTGTATACTTTGCAGAAGTTGCTTACAAGAGGAAGAATTTGTAGCTTCAAGTTGATTTAAACCTTGGGGCACATAGGTGGCTTTGTCAGTTGAGGGTCCAACTCTTGGTTTCGGCTCATGTTATGATTTCACGGTTCATGAGTTCAAGCTTCACATCAGGCTTTGAGCTGACAGCATGGAGCCTGCTTGGGATTCTCTCTCTCCCTCTCTTTCTGCCCCTCACTGCTTTCACTCTCTCTCAAAATAAACAACTTTTTAAAAACCTGATAAGAGTACCATTCAAGGAGAAATGGATCCCCACTAGCTTCTGCATGGGATTATAATTCTGCCTCTAAAGTAATCCTGGATGCACATTAGGAAAACCTGGGTTAAAGTGTATTAATAAACCCCAGATCGTTTAGTCAAAGGAAACCTTCACGCATGCTCCAGGTGTCATTTTACATCCCAATCAGATGTAGAGATTTATGACAAATTAGCTCCCCCCAGGGAGGTCATGTTAGGGTCCTAGGATACCGGCAAAACCCTACAGACTGATTCCGTCCACCTCCCACTAATACCTCACTCACCTTTCCCATGGTGCCCAATTTGTGAAATATTTTTCAGTACCTTCCATTCTGTGGAGTATCTCTTCTGATAGTCAGGATTCAACTTTGCTATATTCTCATTATTGCAAGTAATATGAACAATTTCTAAGACAGATTATATCAAATTGTCTACAGCTACCTGCCTTTTCTATATTATTTTGTGTTCTCTTTTTGTGTTGTTTTTGCAGTCGACACTTCCTATCAGATAGAAGACTGAGAGGCATTGTCTAGATATTTTTATTAGCTGTAACTTGTCTAAAACTCCAGGAGTAAAGGGGCACCTGGGTGGATCAGTCATTGAAGCGTCTGACTCTTGATTTAGCTTATGTCATTATCTCACAGTTGTGGGATAGAACCCTGTTTCAGGCTCCGCGCTGACGGTGCAGTACCTGCTTGGGATTCTCTCTCTCCCTCTCTCTGTGCCCCTCCCCAACTTGTGCTTTGCCACGTGCTTTCTCACTCTCCCTCTCTCAAATAAATAAATAAACGTTAAAAAAAATTCCAAGAGAAAGAAAATACCTCAGCAATGTTTCAGAAAAGCTAATAAAAACTAATTCTGGGTCAGAACATTAAAAAAGCAATATTATGTTTCTTGTTTGTAATTTATGACTTTCTTGATTATCACTCACCAAGGACTTAACTGATTCATAAGCTGATGGCCTCCTAATTAACCCTCCCTGCCTACTGCTTCTTCCCTTCCAGTCCTTTAAATTAAATTATATCAAGTAATAATTGTTGCTAAAGATAAAAGAATAAAAAATTAAAGCAGGTTCCTTAAAGTGCGATTTCTAATAAATGCAGCATATATGAGAAAGCAAATTTAAATGAAAGGTACAAAAGCAAAAGAAAAAAGTCAGCAGTACAGCCAAATTTGAGTAGAACTTCAGATGTTATTATTCACTATTACCACTGTCAGGGCTCATTAGTTCCAGAGAAAATAAGAATATGCATGAGGGAAACTAAAGTTGGCCAGTTCCTCATACAGCTTCCTATTGCTTCAGCAAATATTGCCATTTCACTCCACGTAAATGAATAATGCTTTCTATTGGTCCTTGAAAAACTTCCTCTATGCATTGATGTCACTTAATTTGCCCTCATTATCCTCTGTAAGATACTTATATGGGTATTTCTTATTAGTTTTAATATTGCTGGGTAGGTATCACTTAGTAACTTGTTTCCAGGTTACTGAGAGGCTGTCAAAACATTAAGAGTATTTCCAGCCTTTGCCTTCCTGAAATAATCACTTGGCCGTACAAAAACACAAAACTATAATTGTGGCTGTATCTACATGATAGCAAAACAGCAGATCGATTTAGCTGGAAAAACTATGCACATTTCTGCAACTATATACTCAAACAAGTGCAAACTGACAGATTTCTCAGATTTTTATTTTCATTTGGGTGTTGTGAAGATACAGCTGAGGTGTGACAAAGCCCAAGATCAAAACCAAAATTCAGAGCAGTCAGTTGTAGAAATAATCCATACTTATTGTATTTTTTGATGCCTGCTTATTAACAAAATTTGTTTCCTATCAATCACGTCTGTCCTTTTAGTGGCCATCACAGTCAGGCATTTCCTCTGCCTGAGGTACAACAGAGTGTGACATGCCGCTAACTTCTTTAGATGTAATGCTTTCAGAGTGATGTATAGAGCTAAGGAGGCTCTTCTTTCTGTGTCCTGGTGACAGCTTGGCTCTCTTCAGTTGTACCTAAATCTAAACTAGGGAGAGTATGTGTGACATAGTGAAAAGAGACCCGGGCTTGGATGACAAAAGAAGTTGTCATTGTCCCAGCTCCACCACCACCTTAGCAGAGGACCTTGGAACCATCATCTGTAGCCCCTTTCAGCCTCTGCTCTCTCAACATCAGAAGGAGGGAGAGAGGGAGGAAGTGGGGGGAGAATGGGTGGGAGAAAATGAATGGGGGGAGAAGAAAGAAGGGCAAGCGAAGAGAAGGGAAGAAAATAAAGACGTAATGGCAAAAGGAAACAGTAAGGAACAAAGAGATCCAATTTTAGAAACACGAGTGTTCTCACATCTGCCCCAAGAATTCATATCTCATCTCCTGGCCTCATTGTGCTCTTTCATTTAAACCTACATGTGTTCATTGTGTTCATTCTTTCAACAAGCATGCATTAAATATCTACCATTCGTAAATGTTATGCTTTGTGCTGGGAATCCCACAATAAATAGCACATCATGCCTCCATTCAAAGTTTTCAGAGTGCTATTAGGGTAATACGTGAAAAAAATAATTACATCGCTGTCGCTTCAGTGAATAAAAATCAATCACAATGAGGATGATCTTTTTTCTGTAAGAAAGTGTTTTTTGTTCTGTTTTCTGTTCCATTTTGTTTCCTTTCCATGCTCTTCAGGTGTCACTTCTCTCGCATTTTCTGACAACCCCACTATTTTTAGGCTTTCCTGGATCTGGAGAAGACAGCCAAACAAATCAGGAGCTAGGCTGTTCTTGGCTGAAATAGAATTTCCTTAGTGTCTTGCCAGGATCAAGTTTAATTTTGCAGTTTCATCTTCCAGTTTTTCTTCTACTTTATTTCTCTTATCCCCCTCCCACCTCCCCATCAGGGTTTCCTCCCGTTATATGCCAATCTATTGGTAAGGAGGCTGCCTTAATCATTATCTGGTCCATTTCCCCTAAAGATTCCCATCTGTTTTGTCTGGTGGACCAGACCATGGAGCTCACTACAGAGATTCATGTACTCTTGTCTTCCTCCTGCCAGGGATCCACACAAGAAGCCAAGAACTGATGGTTTGGGCCAATACCTAGGTTCATCCTCCTGCTAGATCTAGTGTGATACATCTATCCCCTGTTTTGCCTGCAAAGTAATTAAACTGGAAACGAATCCTCTAGGTCATCAGAGCTTTTGAGGTCCAAATATGCTTGCCATCTGTGTTCCCTGAAAGTTATTGAGTGGCATATTGTGCTTGGCAGGCACTCTCTGTTCTCCAAACAGGTATTTATCAATCAACAAATTTGGTACTTTCAAACTCAATACTTAGTAAGCATCACAACTCATTTTGTAGGTTTGGAAGGAAATTGGTATTTCTGTGGACAGTCTCAGAAATACTTTTGGAAATGTTTTTACATGCCTTCCTGCCAAATCTCCCAGTAGACATATATGCTCACTTCCTGCCCATTGCCAGGCCGTGTTTCAAAGGCAGGACCAGGGCACAGTCTGCAGCCTCCAAAGAAAGGAGGATTCAACTGTTAGAAGGTAACACTTGGGTAAATAAGCCCTATGACCTAAATCAACTTGATCACGCACATTTATTAGGTTATTTTTGGTAGAGAGACAATAAGAACAGTCTAAGAATTTGAGATGACCAGGACCCCAAAGCCTCACTTTCAGGTTATAATAAATACCACCTTCGAACCAAATTCTAATATATATCCATTTACTAATTATCCATTATTAAGTACCCATACAACAATTCATGCAGCTTGGGAGTGGCATCTGATGATAGCATTTAAAAAATATATTTATTGTTTATTTTGAGAGAGAGAAAGCAGGGGAGGGACGAAGAGAAAATTCTAAAGCAGAGTAAGTACTGTCAGCACAGAACCTGACACGTGGGGCTCGATCTCACAAGCCCTGAGCTCATGACCTGAGCTGAAATCAAGAGTTAGCCGCTTAACCGACTGAGCCACCCGGGCACCCCAATAATTACATTTTTAACAAGTGTCCTAAATGATCCTGAAGCACACAAAGATGTTAAAACCATTGCCTCAAGCCATGTATACATTGGAGCTGATGCCTGCATTAGCTGCCTCCCATTTGGTGCTTGGGAGCTAGAAGGGATCAGGAAAAGGCTGCTGGAATGCTGCGCAGGGAAAACATTTGAGGCGGATTGGCTGTGCATTGCACATGCCTTTCAGCTTTGTTTATTTTGTAAAGCCTAGAAATTATCTGTGTATAATTAAATACAGAGGTGTGGAACCCAAGAAAGGCCTGGTGAATCTGCATGCTTGCTATGGGAGAGTCATATGTAGTTTGCAAAAGCTTTATGGTTGATTCTAATGGACAGCCATGTTTGTGAATTGTTGATATTGAGCTATTTGGAAGCCGCTTTCTATTTCTCTAACCCAGGTTTACAGTTTCCAGTGACAGAAAAACACAACACTTTTCTGTACTCAGAGTTGCTATTAATTAGCACTGTGATCTCAGACCTGTCACTTAACATATGAGAAGTTCGGTTTTCTCATAAGAAGGCACTTTAAATATAAGCTAATACAGACAACCTGATGAAATGTTATCCCAAGCCCAGCTATCCAATTAGCCATAAGTCATTTTTACAAGTATGGTAGGAGGCCATATTTTGATAAGAACCAAGGCTTTTCTTTTTCCCATTATTTTTGCACCCCCCATCCATTGGGTTAGTGGTATTCCTGGAATCAGGAGAGAATTAACTCAGCAGAGAGTAAATAAATTAAATGAGTTCCTGAGTGGATTTTTTTAAAACTACTAGACATACAAAAGTTGTAAAAACTTGGCATCCAGTAAAGTCAACCCTGAAGAAAGCAAACCTGGAGTTGATGTCACACACATTTAACTCAGAAGATGACATGAAAATGTGAGAAAAGTTTCCTCCCTCTGGGCATATAAAGGACACATATATTTGCTTTAGGGAAAGCAAAATATTTGGCCAGAGGTGATCAAGGGAGTTAAGTTGTAGATTAAATATCCCAGGACCATGTTCTAGGTTTTGGTGTGTGACAGAAATCTAGACAGGGTTAGTGGGACCCAAACATAAAGAATTAGTGAAAGTCCCCCAGAGAAGTCCCAAAGCCATTTCAATATCTGAAATCTAGAGTAGTCTGTTGTCAGTACCTGTCCTTCAATGTGATTGGTGGCAGGGCATCTAAAAGTAGCCTATTCCTTCAGAGGGATCTAGAAAAGGCTAAGAGTGCGCTGGAGACTCAAAGGGCCCTCAAAATGACAGGCAAACGAAGACACACATTGGTTTGTAATAAACTGGGCATCACAGAGCGGAGAGGCCATGGGCATTTGAGCCACCGAAGCAGAGTGTAGCTGTCAATCAATAAAATCAATTAAGATTATACATGTTATGGGCACCTGACTGGCTCATTTGGTAGAAAATGTGACTCTTGATCTCAGGGTCATGAGTTTGAGCCCCACATTGGGCATAGAGGTTACTTAAAATAATTTTTTAAATTAAAAAATTATATATGTCAGTCAAAACCAGCATAGTTCTTGATTCCACTGTTAAATTCTCTATTATCAATCTACCTAATCCATCCATCCATCATCCATCCATCCATTCCAAATGCCAGTTATTTGTGAATCCTCCTGGAACAGAGCAAATAGAAGTGTTATAGTGGGAGAATGCCAGAGTCCAGCTCCAGCAGGTCCAGGGCTCCCTGAAGGATGGATGGTGTCGGCAAAAGGGAGTGAGAGCACCTGGGCTTCTTTCTGCTCACCAGGCAGGCATCTCTGCAGGGACCAGAGAGTCAGCTTTATTTATTGAAAAAATGTATGGGGTACAAAACAGAAGTGGCAAATGCCTTAGACAATGATTTCTGATGACAAATTCTTTGGTATGTAAAAATTTCCCAGAACATAGATTGGTAGAAGACTCTTGCATAATCTTTACCAGTAGTGATTGAAGTAGGTGACTAGATGCTTATCACTTGGAGAAGAAAAGGATCTTTAGCATTTAGTACATGTGCTGCCTAAGCGAGCACCGGATTTTTAGCATTTAAGTACAAGGCAATGTTTTTAGCATAGCAAAAGCAAGAGTTAGTTCTTTTGTGAGCAGGGGTCAATAGCCTGTTTTTGAGGGGAAGAAAAACAGGTTTTCTCAGGAAATGTAATATTTGCTTGTATAATCACAAAAGAAGAAACTACTATAACACGTTTTTTCATAAGGTACAATTCTCATATTTTTAACTTAAGAAAGCAAGTCACTCTTGATATCCGTCAGTCAGGCGCCTTAGGGGTCAGTGCTCAAGCAGAAATTGAGTGGGACTTGAGTGGGTATAGACCCCAGTCGGTCGCCATCTGATGGTGGGAGGTCTTGCAAACCTGCCTTACTTCAGAAATGGCTCCCAGCAGGAGAAATTCCCTCACTCCCCTCCCGGGGTTCTTCTAGCTGGTTAGAAATTAAATTAATAGGTGACAGATTAATAGGAGAAAAAGCTAGAACTTGATTACATGTGCATGAAGGCCCCAAAATGAAATTGAGACCAAAAGAAATGACCCAGGCAGGTTTTATACATTCTAGACAAAGAGACCACACATTGTGAGGAATTGACAGGATAAAGAAGACAATTATATAGGAAATTTAATTAGTAAAGGAATTGTAAGTGGAATTTGGGCTGAAGTAATAGATTAGTAAAAAGGTAACATGGTTTGTTTTTGTAGCTTTCTCAACTTTAAAGTCCCTATCTCTGGTGATAAGGTTGTCTTTTATACTTCTTAGGAAAAGGAGAGTGCCATTCAAATGGGAGATTGTTCCCTGCTTTCATGGGGACCTAGGAGCAGCTGAGTGTCCCTGCACTGGCTGTTTCCTGGCTAGCTTCAATTCAAAGTAACCAACATGCCATTGTTTTACAGTTTGGAGTGGCCTGCCCCAGACCCCTATTGAAGAAAAGGAATGATAAGAAATTCTTGAATTAAGCGAGTGCTACTATAAAGATTGGGTTTCAAATCAGAACTTACTTCAACTTGGAAGATTGAATTTTCCACCACTGCACTCAAATGAAAATTCAAGATCAAAATGTAGTTTAGTTACAGAGGCAAAACATAGGAACTTGTTTGCCCTCCTGTGGTCGGTGCCTGTACCAAATAAATATTCCTCCACCCAGAACAATTTTGCTTTCCTGATAAGAGACCAGCTATTTACTTATTATCCAATATCTCTACCCTTTGATGGATGTGGTAATTAAGTCTCCCTCCAGAATTTTGCCCCCTAACATAGTGATTATCTATCACAAAACTGCTCATGGTTGGTGGATAGCAAATTACATCCATAGCACCCACTATAATACAACATAGGCCAATGTGGTCTTGCATAATCCCCTTTTAAAATGTTTTGTTTATTTTTGAGAGCATAAGTTGGGGGAGGGGCCGAGAGAGCAGGAACAGATGATTTGAAGGGGGCTCTGCACTCACAGCATGGAGCTCTATGTAGGGCTTGAACTCACCAACCAAGAGATCATGACCTGAGTCGAAGTCAGATGCTCAACTGACGGAGCCACCCAGGTGGCCCGCATAATTCTTATTTTTGGTAAATACTGCTGCCCCAAAATTGAAAGTGAGTAAGGATAGTCACTTCTCTCTAACCTTTTCTGTTCAAATAAATTAAATCTTAGAACAAATGCTGGTGCTTATACAGACATAGATTAAGCAAACATTGATTACAAAGACATGAAACAGTTCATATAACCTGTTTTGTGGGCTCCGTGAAGTCCAGATTTCTGTCTCTTTAAGAGGACTTACCTCCTTGCACTAGAGGGTCACTCTAGGTAGACCCAAAACTATTACAGAGTCTTGAATCTGCAGATATTATAGTAATTGCCACCATTTATCCTCTCAAACTAGTGATTTTCAAACTTGATGGCACATCAGAATTACCTAAAAAGGTTTTAAAATCTTTTTTTTAAGTTTATGGATTTTGAGAGAGGGAGAGACCACAAGGCAGCGGTGGAGGGGGGGAGCAGTGCAGAGAGAGATAAATGGAGAGAGAGAGAGATTCCCAAGCAGGCTCCACACTGTCAGCACAGAGATGGATTTGGGGCTCAAACTCATGAACCATGTGATCATGACCTGAGCCGAAATCAAGAGTTGGACACTCAACCAACTGAGTTACCCAGGTGCCCTCTTAAAAACCTTTAAAACCACTAATACCTTGACTGCTCCCCCAAGGATTCTCATTTTATTGTCCTGAGGTGTGACTTGAGCATCTGCAGCTTCCTAAGATATTCCAATTATGTCTCATGTGTAGCTACGTTTAAGAACCACATTCCTAAAAACAGTTTTAAGACACATGACTGGTGAGGAATCAAGGCTTGGGCTCCATTCCAGAGGGTAAGGTCTACCAAGCTCATTAGATTTTTAAAACCTCTTTGTGCAGATATGGAAAGTAACTTACACTAGATTCACCCAGTCCATAAACCTTAACTACTTTTTTCTTCCTTACAATAGTCCATTTACAAAAATCATTGTAGTCAACATGCCTCCGTCACCAATAATACTCTGTTTCTGGCATGTAATGTGTGAATTTGCAAAGCCTAGTTTGCTGATTGAAACACAAGGAACAGAAGCACTTTCAGTAGCTGCCTCTGCACTTCCTATTTGAGTGCAAGCTGCCCACGCTTAAGCTGCACATTGTTCTTTAGCGTGATACCTGGACCCAGGTGACTGAAGTAACTAAATAATACACATATTATGTACGTACATGTAGATCTGTGTGTATTGTATGTATGTAGAATTTTAAATATAGACAGTATAACCCCCCTGCCCATTGCCATCACATAGGTAACTAGAATCCTGGGCGCCATTTTCAACTCTTTCAGTTGGAGTATATCTCCTCCACTTCTTCCACTGGGAGTTGCAATTATTTCTCCCAGGAGACTGCATCCTGTCAGGGCCTGCTTTGTCTTCCTCTTACCTCAACAAAGACATATTTTTAAAGTAGGCTTTACACCCAATGCAGAGCCCAACACAGGGCTTGAACTCACAACCCTGAGATCAAGAGTTAGATGCTAAACTGACTGAGCCACCCAACCACCCCTCAACAAAGAAACTTTAATCCTGGTAATAGTAGTGCTCAGCCTTAAATAACATTGAGAAAACAGTGCAGAGTGTTGTTTTTATTTAAAAAGTGCATGTAAAATGATCTGATTCCAAAACCCAACTCTCTGACCATGCTTTCTTGCGTAGAGGAAATCGTGGTTTGTCTATTGGCATTAATTGGCTCCAAAGAAACATAAGTAAGGACAACCCTCAAACTTTCTCAGTAATAGGGTCATCCTACCCCTGAAATCTCTTGGCCCTCAGCGACCTCCTAATCCTGCCTCAGGTTCCGTATTACTGGTCATGTCTTCTTTTCTTTTCTTTTTTTTTTAAGGTAACATTTTTATCTTTTAATTTTTTATTTTAGAGAGAGAGAGATAGAGAGTTTGTGAGTGGAGAAGAGGGGCAGAGGGGAAGAGAGAGAGAGAGAGAGAGCGGGAGAGGGAATCTTATGCAGGCTCCACAGTGTTAGCACACACACTTGGGACTTGATCCCACGACCCTGGGATTATGATCTGAGCTAAAATCGAGTCAGGCATTCAACCGACTGAGCCACCCAGGCACCCCAGGCTATGTTTTCTTGATGTTTATGTTTTATTACATAACTTTTTTTGGTTTTGCTTTTATTTTTTAAAGAAAACAGAGGCTAGGTTGCTTGTGATATAATGAGGGCTTCAGCTGTCATGGAAATGCTCTACCATTTCTGTGAAACTAATTTATAATAAGAAATATATGTATTTGGTCTTCCCATTTTACTTGAAGTATCTTTTTTTTTTATAAGTTTATTTGTTTGAGAATGAGAGTGTGCACACAGGAGAGGAGCAGAGAGAGAGAGAGAATCCCAAGCAGGCTCCACAGTGTCAGCACAGAGCCCAATCTTGGGCTCTGTCTCAGGAACCATGAAATCTTAACCTGACCTGAAATCAGGAGTTGGACCTTAACTGACTGAGCCACCTAGGTACCCCTCTCCCATTTCTAACACAGAGCTCCTAAAACCCTTGGAATTTCCTAAGTGGTGAGAGCCAAAACTGTGTCTTTTGTTGTGTTAATAAGGCATCTTTTGGAAAGCATCTAAGAAAGGCCCAGGAGAGCCAACCACATATTAGAGAGCTGGAACTTTCACTCCCACTGACCTTTCTCCCCTCATTGACCTCCAGAGAGGGAAGAGGGCTGGAGGTTGAATCCTGCACCAATGGCCAATTATTGAATCAATTGCCTATACAATGAAGCCTCCACAAAAACCCAAAAGGACAGGATTCTGGGGGCTTCCAGGTTTGTAAACATAATGGAGATTTGGGGAGAGTGGCGCCCCTGGAGAGTGTGCACCCTTCCCATGTACCTGGCCCTGTGCATCTCTTCCGCCTGTTCCTGGGTTCTGTCCTTTTATAATAAACTGGTGATCTAGTAAGTAAACTGTTTCTCTGAGTTCTGTGAGCTGCACTGGCAAATTAAATGAGATCAAGGAGGTTGTGGGAACCTCTAGTCTATAACTGGTCTGTCAGAATTCTAGGTGACCACCTTTACGTGCACCTGGCATCTGAAGTTCAGGAAGAGGGGGCCGGATCTTACGGGACTTGAACCCTTTAACCCTTGGGATCTGCTGTTCTCTCCAGGTAGATAGTGTCAGAGTTGAGTTAAATTGTAGGACAATCTGCTGGTGTCGGAGGATCGCTTGTTGGTGGGGAGAACCCCCCAACCAGACACACACCCACAGATTGGATTGGTGACCCGAACCTTTAATTCCCCACCTAGGAACTCATTTGGCTTCTTAGCTAAGGTGTGGACTCCTACTTCCCAGAAAGCCCAACTGTCAGACACACTTATATCCTGAGCTGGACTTGCCTTTTCCTTTCTCAGAAGTTTATTTCTTGCAGGAGATGCTCGGAGTTCACATAGAGGCATTCATATTTTTCCATAGCCATCCATAACTGTTTCACTTTATGCTGACATTCCTGTGTCAGCCCCGCGCATGTGATGGATTATGCAATAGCCTTACACTCAGTCTCCCATTCTCATTACAATCCATTGTTTGCAAGTCAGCAATGACCTCTAAGAGTCCATCTCCTTTCTCTCACAAGGGCAGAAGCTTAGCTGCAAACTGACTTGCCCCCCCTTTCCATCCAGGGTTAGTGTTAGTCCTTGAGGCAGATCACACTGCACAGAAATTCTTTGGAAACTCAGCCTAGGCCCCACTTAGCATGCTACAATTACTGAAGCTATATAATCTCACGTCCAAAGATGTAAATTGTGTTACATTTTAGCAAACCATACCCTCCATTTTGCAATTTGCTGAGGAAAGGAAACAAACACTTGTGGTAAACTCAGCCACTTCTCGAATTCTCTCAGTATTATTTAGTAAGGAGATGCTGAAATTTCACCTTTATCATCTTTTTTCCTTCTGAGTTACTCTTACTGTGAATGGTGGGAGGGGAAGGAGAATTTGCCATCTGAAAATATGTGTCTTTGGCATAAGGATTATTTTAGGTTGATTATGTTTTAGAAACAGACAAAGGAAAAGCTCTAAAACCTGAGAAGTTGTCCTTTTGTAAAATAAATTTACATATATAAGGGAAATCTCCTTTTGTATTAGTGTCTCCTTCTCTGCACCAGAAAGAGAAGAATGACTAAGTCCCTAGAAACTCTTATCAGTGGAGAAGGCATGGACTTAAATCTGCCTGACAACCTTCCCCTTAATTAATGTGCTTTCCTGATAACCTCCCGTAACTGGCTCCATACCCCCCAACCAACATTTTTGTCTTGAACAGGAGATAGTATTTAAGATGATGGCTTGGGTCGTTTGGAGGAGCTACTCAGTTTTTCTGGGTCTCTCCCAAGTATCCAGGAGGCATACATGGTATTAAACTTCTATTTGTTTTTCTCCTATTAATTTGTCTTTTATGACAGGTGTCTCAGCCAAGAACCTAGAAGGGTAGAGGGAAAATTATTTTCCTCCCATATAGTAGAATACTTTATATTGCCATATTAAGTTTTGTATTTTGTCTACGGCCACTTTCTGCACACCATGGCCTCTGTGGAGATACCTCTGATTTGGTCACCAATCCCATGATAACACAGTGATGCCAGATCTACAAAGGGCATACATTATCTTCCTCATCTGAAACACTGAGTCTTTTCACATCTATTGAGTCTTCCTCAGAGTATCTCCACACACCCTTCAGGTTCGCCAGAAGTCTTCTGTGATTCAAAACCTGCAGCATTCTCAGAAAGCTACCCTGGGCTGCAAGAAACTTGGTAATGCAAGCAACTTGGGGGAGTCTCAGGATTTCTCCATGATTACACTTGGCCTGTGACCATTCTTAATGTGAGGCTGTAGACATTGGCATGTTGGTCTCTTGAAATGTCAGGTAGGAAGGGGGGAAGAAGTCATGTCTGTGATCCCAGCTCATCATGAATTAAGAATTCTTTGGCTCCACCCAACAGCCTCCCTTTCTGGGCTTACATCAATGACTCTCTCTCTCTCTCCCAGTTCTCCTCTTCCCTTCTAAGAGGTGTATTCCTAGGGGTCAGGAAAGACCAGCTCTTTCATCATTATGGATTCCTTCAAATCTGTTCTGGACTTCCAGGTTTACCTCTCGCTATTCAGAGAAGAGATTTTGGAACATAAGGAAGAACTTTCTTCTTTCAAATCTTAGAGTAAATAAAAATCAAAAATAAGGAAAAAATAATTCTCCGTAATATAAAAAAGGAAGGAAAGTTTCCCATTGCTTTTCTTAGAGTATTTGCTTAAAGAAAAAACTTGCAATTGTTTATGTTTTCTTTTCTTTGAGATGTATGTAAGGCTCTTTAAAGGCTAAGTAAGCTTCTTGCCAGTTTACAGCCCAGGCCTGAAGGTATCTCTTTGAAATGTAAGCACCAAAAAGATAGCTGCCCCCTTTCCATGCCCCCTCATCTCCTAGGCTCCCTGAAAGTTCGATTTAAGCATCTGACACCAAGTTTTAACTATTTACCTGTTATATAGCTACAAGTTGTATTATCCCTTTGGATAAAAGCAATTAGCTAAGAGATGGCCACCTTAATTACCAAGTAAATTTAGAATAAAGTATGTGTAACAGATGGCAATGCGGTTTCCTTTTATATCATTTATCTTAAGAATATGCATGTAATGGGTTATATGCGCTTGACTGTATAAAACGGTAAGACTTTTGTCTTAGTCACTTAAGCTGATGCCTGGAATACACACTGCAGTTTGGTTTCTTGCTTATTTATAATAAAACTATTTTTTTCTCTTCTTTTTGGAGAAGTTTTCTGTGTTGGCAGGAAATACTGTTTCTAATCATTTCCTCAATACAAAGAGCCCAGCTCTTACGGTCAGAAGCCTTGGAAAGCAAGAACATTCTGTGCTGTGTGAAAGGAGAGAAGGTTAGCACTCCCCTTAACAAAGATAGAAGAGGCCCTCAGGCCTGACAACACGCATATGGATTAAGGCATTGCCGCCTACTTCGTGGTATCTACCCAACGTTTCATTAAAAAAAATAAAAATTAAAAAAAAAAGAAGAACATTTTGTCCGAGTTTTTTAAAGTCCATGGAAAAGCAGCTACATTTTTTTTTTTGTTTCATGCAAAAAATGTTCTATGTGTTGAATTGTAGTTTCTGGTAATTATTTAGATGAATCTTCCTACTAAAAACAACTCAAACCTTTAGATAACAATTTTAAAACATCACTTTAAAAACAGAGCAGATAAGACTCTTGAAAAACTCCAGGCCAAAGTGGTACTCTAAAATGACAACTAAAATGGACCTTAGCAGGGGCACCTTGCTGGCTCGAATGAAAGAGTGTGTGACTCTTGACCTCAGGGTTATAAGTTCAAGCCCCACATTGAATGTAAAGATTTTTAAAATAAAGAAATAAAATGGAGCTGAGCAGAACATAGAACAATCAATGTCCCCTTCCCCTACCTCAAACGCCAACACTGAGCTTCTTTCCTTTTGAAGGGTTGGATTCTCTGGCTTGAGTAAGGAGCAGGGTGTTTGGGCAGCAGTATTGTCCCTTCTAGGTTGGTCCAGTGATGAAACTGATGTAGCATGGACTCAAGGAGAAAAATAAATTTAATTACGTATGTACAGGAGCCCCGCAAAGACATGAAAGTCCCAGGCAGTCAAGCAATTGTGGCTTATATACCACCCTGAGGGAAGAAGCGGGTAGGGGTCTGGGCTTCAAAGGGAAGGAAGACAGTTGACAGGAAGATGAGAGGAGCAGCTGTCTGGTAATCACATGTTTGCCAAGCCATGCTGATAAGTCTTCTTGATACAAGAAGTTATCTCTTCCTGGGATAGGATCGCAATCTCAATTCTTAATAAGCGTTTAAGGGGGAGGTAAAAGCTTTTTCTGAGTCTGCTTACACAGTCTTAATTGCCTTTAGCTCAAAACAATCCACAGGCCAAAGTGGCACATTTGGGGATAGCATATTCTGCTCCTCCTCAAGGAAAAGAGGTAAAAAGGGATAAAGAAGTCAAGACGTAGGGCCTGCCTCGGGTGCAGTTCATTCAGTTGGGTAAGCTTCTAGGTCGTTCAGTTGGGTAAGCTTCCAACTCTTGATCTAGGCTCAGGTGAGGATCTCCTGATTCATGAGTTCAAGTCTCATGTCAGGCTCTACACTGACAGTGTGGAGCCTGGTTAGGATTCTCTCTCTCTGCCCCTTCCCCCCCTTTTCAAAATAAATAAATGAACTTAAGAAGAAGAAAAAACAAGACCCAGGGCCTCCCTCAAGTAGAAAAGTCCTGGGTCCAAAAGTGTTAACAACCTTAGTGTTAAAGTAAACTGGAACTAATCTCATCCCTAGGGTTGCAGGAAAGTCATCTTGGTGTTGAACAAAGTGGGAGAATAAAGAAAGGGGAAAAAAAATCAAAACCCGAGTGCCTGGCTGTCTAAGTCGGTAGAGTTTATGACTCTTAATCTCAGGGTCATGAGTTAGAGCCCTATATTGTGCACAGAGATTCCTTTAAAAACCAACAAATAAACAAACATGGCCATGAATCAGCTCTATTATAAATTAGGACCAAAAAATAAAATTACTAGAGATAAAGAGAATCAGTTCATAAAGATGAAAAGCTCTTTCAGGAGCGCCTGGGTGGCTCGGTCGGTTAAGTGTCCGACTTCAGCTCAGGTCATGGTCTCACAGTTCGTGGGTTTGGGCCTCGCATGGGGTTCTGTGCGAACAGCTAGCTCAGAGCTTGGAGCCTGCTTCGGAGTCTCTGTCTCCCTCTCTCTCTCTGACCCTCCCCTGCTCGCGCTGTTCTCTCACACAAAGATAAATAAAAACATTAAAAGAATTAAAAAAAAAAGAAAGAAAAGCTCTTTCATTAAGGAGATAAATTAGACAGATGGATTGGTCAATGCATTGATAGATTGATCAATAGATCCACAAAGTGAAAAATTATAATGATACACACAACAAGCATTGTGGGAGATCTTAGCATATGCCTCTTATAATCACCATGCAAAAAAATCAATTAGATATACAAGATTTGAACGCTATTATCAAATATGGCTTAATGGTTATGCATTTGTGCATGTAAGTTATTTCATCCATCAACATGATACACATTTTTTTATAATCTCAATTTTATTTTATTTTATTTATTTATTTTTATTTTTATTTTATTTTTATTTAAATAGTTTATTACCAGGTTGGTTTCCACATAACACCCAGTGCTCTTCCCCACAAGTGCCCCTCTCCATGACCATCACCCCTCTCTTCCCCTTCCCCCCTCCCTCCTCAGCCCTCAGTTTGTTCTCAGCTTTCAAAAGTCTTTCATGATTTGCCTCAGTCCCTCTCCCCAACTCTTCCCCCCCCAACCCGTTCCCCTTCCCATGGTCCCCTGTTAGGTTTCTCCTGTTAGACCTGTGTGTGCAAACATATGGTATCTGTCCTTCTCTGCCTGACTTATTTCGCTTAGCATGACACCCTCTAGGTCCATCCATTTTGCTACAAATGGCCAGATTTCATTCTTTCTCATTGCCAGATGCACATTATTTTTGATTATACACAGATTACTTACAAATGTTGACCAAACAGCAGATAATTATTATAGCAACAAAAAAAAAGGAAATGATTACCATAAAAGAGAAGGCTTTATTCTGATAGGGTAAGTTGGATTGTGAGAAGAGGTTGTGATCAATAGGTAAATGGAATTATTCCTTTAAATTATTCCTTTAAATTATGCTTTGGTATTTTATGGATTTTCTATATGTTTGTTGCATTTAACAATATGCTTAATTTAAAAATAAGGACAACACTTTTACCATCTTCCTAGATAATAACGGATGTGCTTTAATTAATCTCATCCTAACATTTGATGCTGCCCTGCATTTAATTCTATTTATAAACCTATTAGACATTATTAGTGTTAGACCTTTTTTCCCAGTACGAGTCACAGAGAATAGAATTCACAAGAAACTGGAGTTGATTAATTGGGTTTTATTTTAGTTCAGCCGTACGGCCTCTCCCGAGCACTTGGAAGTCCTCGGAAGAGAGCCCCGCTGAGCAGGAGCTCAGGGTTTTTAAGGGTTTTGGCAAGACAAAACAAGTCATCATGTAATTAACCAATTACAATTACAGCATTTCATTATAGCTACACACATTGCAATATACAACCATTAGCTTTTGGCAGGAACCTATCATTTTAAAGTTCTTTGTCTTTTAAAGTGACCAATCATATTTAGACACCTAAGACACTGCGGGGCAGTAACTAGGTGACTTGCACCTGTGGACCTTGCTTTGGCCACATTTTAGTAAAGGGTGGGGTTGCTTGACAGAAACTTGAAAAGCAAGCTAACCTTTAGGTCACAATGTTTGTTATCGGGTTATATTCTTAGCGCCTTCCAGAGCCAGGTTGCTCAACCTTTAATCATTTACCAAAATGGGAGTGAGCAAGTGAAACAATGGTTGGTATTTTAGGGTCCAGTTTGACCCGAGGGGGTAGTGTCTTACATTAGTACTTTAACACAGTCCATGTAAATGTAAATCTACACATATATTGACTATTTTTTCTTTTTCCTCCCTTCTTGAATTCTGGACTTTCCGCTTGAATGCTTTTTCCTTCTGGCAGAATGTACCTAAAACCTAAATGTTCTGGCAATGTTCCAGTTTTGACTAGATGTTCACATTTTAATTATGTGTTAAAAGTTACATTTATGTGCTTTTCTCTATGCAGAAATTAACAAAATTAAATATTTTTAAGAGAATAATTCCAGATTTTATGTCAAATATTTTTGGATATACTGTTTTTACTCTGTTTCCATGGTTGACTGTGTATACCATACATATTTTCCTGTAGACTTCCTCTCTAGTATGTATTTTGTCTCACAATGAAAAGAAGTTGTTAGCAAATTATGATGCTTTCCTTAGACACCTCAGTATCCAAAGACACACATAGAATTGATCAAGAAAATGTGACGTCTTTTTGAGGATCATGGATTTGGCATTGAAGTCTAAGGTTCAGATCTGGATGCTACCATTTTAGTTGCTGTCTCACTTTACCAAAAGTTCCCTATGTATTCTGACTTTCAAATAATTTATCTGTAAATGGAGAAAATAAGGCCATTTGGCCCTTTTCACAGTATTAGTAAGAAATACTAATGGAATAAAATACATGAATAGGCTTTATAAAATGGTTAGTAACCTATGACTTTAGTATTATTTATGTAGCTATGGAGAGGAAAGAATAAAAGTGAAAATGTTTTATGTAAAATGAAGATGAGGATGTATTTAGGTACATGGTGAAGCATTATACTAGAATGGGAATAGTAGGGTATTTTGAGTCTGATATAATTAATTGGAATTATTTAAGTTTCCGTTCCACTGCCCACTAACTCTAGAATCCCCTGCAAGTTAACTTTCCTTAGTCTTGGTTTTCTCATCTCTTAATTGGAAATAATAATGCCTCGCTGATGCCCCATTTACCATGAGGATCAAAAGAACACTAGGTCTATAGCACCTGGAGCACAGGAAGTACATCATCAGTGTTAGTCTCTACACTGCAAATTCAGTACCAAGAATGATGAGAACAGATGTGATTATGGTGTTGATAGAAAGTATTCTGTTCATATGAGATTCTCCCTCAGAAATGAGAGGGCACTGATAAAACTGAATTTCAAAATGACACAACTGTAAACTACAAGAGTCATTGGGAATTTTAAAAATATCTGTCGCTAAGCCTATCTCTGACCTTTGCTAAAATTGGATTAATCAGCTTCATCTAAGATTAATTAACTGCCTTTTCTCTTCTGGCTCCTGCTGGCTTGACGGGGAATATTACTACCCATAGATTCAGCCTAGAGATTTACACTTGAGCTCACAGCGGGAGAAGTGACATGGAGGGGCAGTGTTTGCAGGGAGCTCCTACCCCCATGGGGAGCTTGCCCCGCAGTCACAGATCTGAGTGTGGAACCCAGTTTGGGGCTAAGAGATCCAGAGCCTGCTTCTGCCTCCCAGCCTTCTTGGAACGCCTTCCTTAGACTCTGTTCCTACCCCACCTCTCATTTCTACAAGGCAAAAATTGTCAAAAAAAAATTTTTTTTTAAAAAAATTGTCCCTCAAAGCAAACACACAGAACCCACAAATTTCCTTCATCACTTCTGTTTTCCATTAGTGTTTCAACCATACCCTACCCTTCACGCTCAGCTCCTCTTCCAAAAGGCAAATCAGTAAACATGATCATGAGATCTGCAAGCCTCTCAAGTGTTAGGCAAAAAGGAGTTTTCTTTCATGGGAAGGCATAAACAATGCTGGCAATAATTAGGTTCGGGGAAGTGAGTTGAAAGGGATGATTGGAAATTAGATGTGAGAAATTTTTATCCTGAGGCCATTCTATTCACAGTAGGCAGTTATATGTTGACTTAGTCGGAGATGGGTCAAAGGTCAAGAATGGGGGGGTCAAAGGTCAGGGACGGGGGTGGGGCAACTTAAAAAGCATTCTGTTCAGGGTGCCTGGGTGGCTCAGTGTGTTAAACACCCAACTCTTGGTTTCAGCTCAGGTCATGCTCTCACAGCTGGTGGGTTCCAGCCCCCCATTAGGCTCAGTGCTGATGCCATGGAGCCTGCTTGGGATTTTCTCTCCCCCACTCTCTCTCTGCTCCCCCCTGTTCTCTCTCTCTCTCTGTGTCTAAATAAATAAATTTTTTAAGCCATTTTGTTCCCAGTGATCTGTAAAAACAAGCAGATCAGCTAATCTTTTATGAGACTAAGAATGAGAATTGGTAGAGTGTGTGTCTGGCTGGCCTGTCGTAGGTAAACAAGTGGAGCATTTGAATCTTTCCTAAGCCCTGTGTTGAAGAGTTTCTTTTTAGTAAGCTATTTCCTTTGTCAACCTAAAATTGTCAGTAGGCAATAATTAAGCCAAAGAGTTTATTTGGGATGGAAGAATTGCAATTCAGGGTGCACAGGTTTGAGCCCAAAAGTGTCCCACTAGGAAGCAAAAGTCAGAGGTTTCTATAGGAAGACAAAACAAAAACAAAAACAAAAACAAAAACAAAAACAAAAAAACCACGCTGCTGTTAGTTGTTTACAAAGAATTTTGATTGTTACTGGCAGCAGAAAACTAGTCTTGGCTAAACATAACTGGTTGCTAAGGCTATCAGTCGGCAAACAGGCATTACTATACCAAGTTGCTTGGAGTATTTCTGGTCTGGCCCAGATCAAAAGCTCATGCTTCTGCCAGTGAGGATGTCCGTAAGACCCCCCTCCTTAATGGCCTCTCAGCTCCATCTTAAAACTCCTGGACATAAGTGACCCCCTTTTATTTTTCCTTTCACACCTTGAACACAAATGGGTGAGAGGTTCCTTTAAGCACTGTGATTTTCCCAGAGCATAGATTGGGGTAAAATTCAATATTGCTAAAACCAAAACAAAAAAGCAAAACCAACAGAAAGAAAATGCAGGAATTTCTTTTCTTCTCTCCACTGAGCTACTCCAAGGCTGACTGTCAGGGAAGCAGACTGGCCTAGGAGTGAGGCCCAGAGGAGCTGGGAGCCTCAGCAGCTCAAAGGATCGTCGTTTCTGTCCCCTGCCCTGCGGGGCAGACCCGTGTGCAAACCCAGGTGCACCAACCAAGTGTCCAGTAAGAACCAGAGACGTGATGGGTGAGGAGATCTGGGGCCGCCGACCGCAGAGGGTGGAAGAGTGTGTTTGGAGCCTCGGGGCTTAAGGCGCACTGAGTGTGTGACACACGGGTGTGACACATGGACATCAGGTGTGTGACAGCCCTGTGGTCTGTGACAGTGACTTCATGCACGATTTGCTGCTCACCTGGCACCTGCAGGGCCCTTCACGGGTGTTTCTGCTTTTTAGTCCCTCAAGAATCCTATTTCTAAAGTGTCATTTTACAGATGGGTTGACTGAGGCCCGAAGAGGTTATGTGACTTGTGGGAATTGAGGCCTCGGGGGCTCAGAGCGCCAGGAGCGAGTCAGGGCTGTAGCAGTGACTCAGAGTCAATTCATAGATTAGCTTCCAGCTTCTCCTTTAACAGCCAAAGTGATTGTTTTCTGTGTCCTGATTATGATATTTTGCTCAAAAATGAGCAAGTTATGTTCGTTTTCCATATATATATTGGAACTATAAAGTTTCTTCATAAAGTAATCTTAGAGGAAGAACAGAAATTCACCTCTAACACTAGTGATGAAAACTTGGTGTGTCAGTAATTTAGCCTTCATTTGCTGAGGTAGGACACTGAAGTCATGATCTCTCCGTTATATTTATTAGGCTGTGTTGGCTCTTTATAGTTTATTCATGTCACAATTGAACCCTGGTTGCTTCCAATAGTGAGGATGAAAGGAAACAGCAAGTTCACCGATTGAGTTTCTCTTTACCTTTCTGATCCTGAGGCTAGTCAATTACTGGACTGACACCGTCTGTCTTGATTAGCCAGGATGACCCTTACGCTTAAAGGGAAAAAGCAACACCAGGTCTCTGACTTAAACTGCGGGATTGTACATTTTCTTTAATTCACTGTAGGATATAATCAAGGCACAATATTGTTGCCAAAACCGACCTCTGTGCTCCCAAGCCAAAATATAACAGAAAGACAGAGTCTGGAGATAATGAAGGAAATAGTTTATTACTTTGCCAGGCAAAGGAGGCTGAAGCAGATTAAAGCCTCCAAGAGGCTGAGCCCACCAGGGGTAAAAGGCTAAGGGGTTTTATAAGAAAATACAGGATCTGGGTGGCATTGATAGGAATCTGGTGGGTGCTGCCAGCCGTATTTGTCACGTCTTCAAGGTGATCTCATGATCAGCCCAGGCGCCGGCCATCCAAGTCTCCTTTAGAAGGATACAGTGAGGCCAGTGAGACGTCAAAATCCATACCGGGTTCCTGGAACAAAGGATGCTATAGAAAAACAAGTGAAGGGGAGGAGGAGGCTTCAAGAATGAGGGTGAAAAAAATGTGTTGGGTTTAAAATCCAGCCTTGCTGAAGCACTAGGGTGTCCATCTTAATTTCCCATCCATCTTCATGTTTCTAGAGCAGTTTCAATATAACAAACACCAGTGTCTATTTGTCATTTCTTTGGCAGGCAGGCGCCCAGGGAATCTTGTGCAAGGCCTTGTTCAGACATGTAGACAGACCAGCAGACAGTGGGACTTAGGAGAGAGCACTCAGCAGGTAGCCATAAGCTTGGGTTTCTGTCCAGGACACCAGTATTTAATGAAGGAAATAGAAAGAGCCCCAAGTTCTAAGTGGAGCCTCAGTATTTGTAGGCAATTGTCATAGGAAGGCAGAGGCAAGGATGAAGACAAAAGCCCAGGTGGCAGCAGAGCAGTTAACTTGATCCTGAACCCTGGTGTGTTCAACGTTGCTTTCCGCCAAGAGAAGGCAAACGGCTCTATTTCCATAATTCTAATAGCCTTAGAGTACTTGTCAGATGGTGGGAGAGAGCATAAATAACAGAAGTACAACTAGTAACAGTCAACACAGTTTTTGTACTTACCATTGTAGAAGAAAGGATCTCTATGCTTAAAAACAAATTTCTTAGAGTCACAAATTTATTTCTTTTGCAGACAGGCATAAAAGGAGAAATGTAAAATTCAAAAGCTTTCTTGTGGACAGGTAAATCTATATCACATATATAGTAGATGTGTTATGATATTTAGCAAGGACAGACATCTATTGAGCCAAACATCACATGGCTATTGTGCGCTTTACAATTTTGGTGAGTAAATCCAATTTCCTATAATAAATACTCGAGCAGACAGCATTTTTCTGTAGAAAACGGAGACAGCAAGCTGCTTTTTGTAATTACAGTCTTGAGGTTAAGGATTACATTGCTCAAGGGATAAAAATAAAACCCTGCAAATGAAAACAATGTTATAAGAGAGGTTCTTTCATTTACAACAGATCTGCCCCTGAATCAACTTGATGATGATAAGATAAATAATATATAGAGATTAAGTTAAATCAGTACAAAACTCAGATTTTTATGCCTAGTGCCTTAATGATAATTAATTTGTAAATATTTCCCAACTTTCTCTTAACTTTTCAACAAAGGTTAACAAAGAACCTTGCATCCTGCATTCCCCAAAACACTTGTATCAAGTTTTCTTATTAAATACTACTGAAATATTTGGTTTATGGTTTTATTTTAACCAAAGTGAATCACAGTATTTGGTGGCTAAACATTTCCAGTTCCACATTATATTCTAGGTAGTTGGCTTAGGTATTTTTCAGGTGTTGTTTTATTGGAGCTTCCTTAAAATTTTCTGAACGAAGTGTTCTTGTCTGCATTTTCCAGAGAAAGAAACTGAGCATTAGAGAAGAGTTGCTCAGCTAGCATGTGCCGGAGCGGGGATGCAGATCCAGACACTGCTTCCTGCTCCCTCTCTCAGACATGTAGGGGAGGGGGGCCCACGACGGCATGGTGGTAGAGTCCGTTGCACAGGGCTCCCACTCAGAATATGGTCTCGGCGGATACTTGTTGAATAATGTGGCAGCGCCACCTATGGGCAGTTGACCAAATCTAGTTAAAGTGGACTCGGATTACCTGGTGAATGACTGATTTCGTAGGCGAAATTTTTTCTAGTGCTTTTGTGAGTTGACTTGCAAACTGGGGGGCACTGATGGCACCAGATCTCTGAGTGGTCTGCTTCTTTTTTTGCAGAAATCTATCTAGGTTGATCCTTCGCAGCAAGAATACATTCGTTTGGATGAAACGAATCTTTGACAGTTGAGACAATTCATAAGCATCTTTTTATTTTGTATAATGTTTATTTATCTTTGAGAGGGGGAGAGAGCATGAGCAGGAGAGGGGCAGAGAGAAAAGGGCACAGAGATTCTGAAGCGGGCTCTGTGCTGATAGAGAGCCCCACACGGGGCTGGAACTCACAAACCATGAGGCTTTGATCTGAGCCAAAGTCAACCCCTGACAGACTGAGCCACCCAGGCGCCCCCATAAACATCTTTTTGTGATACTGCTCTTTCAGACATAATAATGAGGTTTCTTTATTTTTTAAAATTTATTTTTAAAAATAATCTCTACGCTCAACCTGGGGCTCACACATACAACCCTGAGATCAAGAGGCAGATGCGGTACTGACTGAGCCAGCCCGGTGCCCCAGTTTCTTTATTTTAGAATGTACTTCTGCTGACAAATTTTATCCCATTTTCCATTGAATTTTTCTATAATATAAAAGAATGTTTGTGTCAAGATATAATAATATCCCATTTAAGAATGAAGCTCACTTTCATTTATTTAAAGAGAAAGATGATAATTTGGGGATGACATTTGAGTAATACTCTCATTTACTATATGTCAGTTTTTCCAGAAATTAATAGTTTAAAGTCTGTGCAGAACACAATAGTTCTCTCCACTCAAAGAACAGGGGCATTAAAAGATCTTTGAAGGTCCCTCAAAGCCTCTTATAATTAAAGAAAAGGGACATCCACAGTGGTAGGAGCACAGTGCTGGGAATCTAGAAACTAATATTCTAATTTCAAGATTTTTACAAAGATTGAGGAATCAGAAGCAAGCTATGATCTCATTTGCCCCAAGTCTCCTATTTTCAATGTGAGGTGACTGAAATAAATCATTTCTAAGATGACTTGAGGCTATAAATGCCACACCTTTAATACACTTGAAATCCATTGCATGAAGATAATTTCAGGTCACTTCTACATATATAGTTTTCAAGTTTCAGACCAACAATGTAACGAAAATATAGAAAAAAGTCCTTTTTAAAGACAATTTACATACTTACACACCTGTTCTGTGAATAGAATTCCAGTCTGTATTTATAGAAAAATATAATTCAGACAACCAGCAACATATAAAAATGAATTTACAAAATAAATAAACTCATAGTACATGCAACCTGGGACCCGTATTTATATGAAGATGCCAGTAGTCTGGGGAAAAGAAACATCAAATATGAATACGAAGAATATGTAGGGGATTTGAATGTGGTCTCTCATGAGCTTGTGTACATCTCTCCTAATTCAAGCAGGGACCAAGTAGGGATTAGACCCTGGCTATAAAAATTCATATTTTAAAGTAAGGTTTCCCAAAATATTTCCTGAATCAACTAATCTGTTGTTGTTATTGACTGGATTAACCCCATTTTTCTCTACCTCCCTTCATATAGAATGTCTTGCCTCCCCATCTTCTCTGTGGGAAATTCCGATTTACCATTTCATGTATATATTACGTCCTAAAGGCAGTCCCCCCCTCTCCCCCAGGTTCAGTCCGTTACCTTCTTTTTTGTCATCCCATAGCTTGCATCTGGCTGCATTAGAGCATTCCTATGCTGCGTATGTTTGTGCTTCTCTCTGCTCAGAAATTGATCAAGGACTGGTCCTGTCAAAGCACATTCCCGGAGGGTGTCAAGGCATGAAGAAGTGACAAAACACTACTAAGATAAATTGGATTTGGATTGGTTGTTCGTTCAGGCGTGCCCAAAACTCCTTGCACAGATCATAGTCTAGACTGTACTTTTATGCAGAGATTTAAAAAGAAAAGGGGCACCTGGGTGGCTCAGTCAGTTAAGCATCCAACTTTGGCTCATGATCTCACGGTCCATGAGTTCAAGCCCCACATGGGGCTCTGTGCTGACAGCTCAGAGTCTAGAGCCTGCTTCAGATTCTGTGTCTCCTCTCTCTGCCCCTCCCCCCTTCAAAAATAAACATTAAAAATGTGTTTAATAAATAAATAAATTGGATTTGGATTGGAAGTTCATTCAGGTTTGCCAAAAAACTGCTTGTACAAATTATGGTATGTGTACTAGTCTAGACTGTACTTTTAAGTAGAGATTTAAAAAGAAAAGGGGCACCTGGGTGGCTGAGCAGGTTAAGCATCCCACTCTTGATTCTGTCTCAGGTCATGATCTCATGGTTCGTGGGTTTGAGCTCCACATTGGGCTCTGTACTAACAGTGTGGTGCCTGCTTGGGATTTTCTCTCCCTTTTACTGCACCTCACCACCCCCACCCCCTGGGCTTGCGCATGCCCGTGTTTTCTCTCTCTCTCTCTCTCTCTCACTCACTCAAACAAACAAACAAACAAACAAATAAACTTTAAAAAAAGAAAGGAGGCACCTGAGTGGCTCAGTTGGTTGAGCATCTGACTTTTCCTTAGGTCATGATCACACTGTTCATGGGTTCGATCCCTGCATTGGGCTCTGGACTGACAGCTCAGAGCCTGGAGCCTTCTTCAAATTCTATGTCTCCCTCTCTCTCTGCCCCTCCCCTGATCACACTCTGTCTCTCTGTCTGTCTCTGTCTCTCTCCCAAAAATAAATAAACATCTAAAAAAAAAGAAAGCAAGGAGGAGGGCACCTGGGTGGCTCAGTCATTAAGCATCTGACTTTGGTGCAGGTCATGATGTCATGGTTTGTAAGTTCAAGCCCCACTTCAGGTGAGCACAAACCTCACTTGGGGTGAGTCCCACTTCTCTCTCTCTCTCTTTCTCTCCCTTTCTCTCTGTCTCTCTCTCTCCCTTTCTCTGTCTCTGCCCCTCCTGGGATTTTCTCTCTATCTGTTTCTTACTCACTTGTACCCTTTTTCTTGAAAAAAGAAAGAAAGAGAAGGAAAAGAAAGAAAGGAGGAAGGGCTGAGGAGGAAGGAAGGAGAAAAGGAGGAAAGACAGGAATTCATCATCAGTTTTTAATTATTCTATTGGGTATCGTTTATATGTGATTTGGTATAGCTACATGCCATTTCACCAACCCTGCTATAGTAAACTAGTTGCCATACTAAACATATTATTTTACTTAGGATAAAATTATCTTACATGAATATAGTTGCACGATCCTTTTTATGAACTTTATTTATTTATTTTGAGAGAGAGAGAGAAGGAGAGAGAGACAGAATCCCAAAGCAGGCTCCGCACTGACAGCACAGAGCCCAATGCAGGGCTCAAACTCACAAACCATGAGATCATGACCTGAGCCAAAATCCAAAGTCAGACGCTTAAATGACTGAGCCACCCAGGCGCCCCAGGTGCAGGACCTTGATCCTCGGTGCTTTAAAACTTTCTTGTCCTGCTTTTCTATTTGGCAGTATATTTCTAAATTTACCATAGATTTTCTGGTCTCCAGTTCTCTATTTTCTTTCTCTTCTTTGCTTTTTTTCCTTGGTTTTTTGAAATGAACACTTTAAAAACATATTACAAATTTTGGATAAGATCATCTATGTCACTTATTCACAAGAAGAAAAAGGACTTTATTTTGCATTACTTAATTCAGAATTTCAGATTTCAAATTTCTTTTTGATGGGTGCTCCTTTGCAGAGGTTCGATGTGTCATAGATTTGGTGGAACGTGGGATTGGTGTGGGATAAATGTTATTGTGATAACAGGTCACAAAAGCAAGCAACAAAATATAATTTTGCAACATATGCATGTAGCGCAGATAAAACACTTTATGAAGCTCTGTGTATTAATTTGTGTAAGAAAGACAGATTTCAAAGGAATCCTGTCATCAATCTTCCCCCGTGAGGTTGGTCCTTTCTGTTGCATTGTCCCATAGACCATCTTGCCATTCCACTTAGTAGTCTGAATATTCTCCCTGCAATGACTTTTGGGTCAACTTTCACATGTTCTGGCTTCATGTATATTGAAACAAGGGTCACGCAGCACTTTTATCAGTGTTTCCTGTATGATATGTGTATTTTTCTGGCAGAGCTGACAATAGTGTTTACGGAGGCAATCTGTTAACTCTTCTGATTAATGATCCCCCCCCC
>NC_043717.1:30080365-30126546 GCF_006229205.1 Suricata suricatta
GGGAAGAGAGTGGTCCCGAGTAAAGAGCAAAGGGGATTGTTCTTCCTCAGAGGGCAGACCTTAATGTTCATGCCTCCCAACGGAATAATCAGTGTTATGTATTACCTGTTCATGAAGGGGTTTTGTCATATCACATTTCAATATTGGAATTGGGTCTAAGATTATAGCTTGTTGGCTTCATACCAACATTTCAGAACTCACAAGTGGCTGCAAGGACTCTCTCAAAGCTGGAGAGAGTGTTCGGGCCTCTTGGGTAGCTGAGTGTGAGGTTCGGAATCTTAACAGCCAAGAGCATTCCAAGCAAAGCTTTTGCTGTTTTACCTAAACTAAGAGCTGAAGTGGAGGCCTAAGAACTAATGTTTAGAGATGGAGGAGTCAAGGGGCTCTTCCCCTCCACACCTTTGCTGCTTCTGATGGATGGATGCCATTGCTGATGTTCTAGGATCGTTGAAGCCGCAATGGTTTCAGTGGGGCCTTGGTAGTGTTTTAGTTGTGTCACTCCTGTCACATTGAATAAGTCATTTACACCTCTTAGGGCCTCAAATTCATCATGTGTAAAACATCACCTAAAAGCCTTGCTTTTTTTTTGTTTATTTATTTATTTATCTATTTATGTATTTATCTAAATTTTTAAACATTTGTTTATTATTGAGAAACAGAGACAGAGCATGAGCATGGGAAGGGCAGAGAGAAGGGGAGACACAGAATCCGAAGCAGGCTCCAGGCTCTGAACTGTCAGCACAGAGCCCAGTGTGGGGCTTGAACCCATGAACTATGAGATCATGACCTGAACCAAAGTCGGATGCTCAACCGACTGAGCCACCCAGGCACCCCATATTTATGTATTCATTTAAGTAATCTCTATACCCAACTTGGGGTTCAAACTCACAGCCCCAAGATCAAGAGCCACATGCTCTTCTACTGAGCTAGCCAGGCACCACATCCCTGCCTTTTTACATGAATATTGTGAAGAGTAAATGGAGTAATTATGCAAATACATTTTAGGAGCAGTAAAGTATTATAAAAATATAGTTTATTATTACCCATTCACTGATTCCTCACCCATTCAGTATTTGCCATGTGCCTCTGGAGTAGTTGATGCACTTGGTTTTGTGACTAGGATGGATGGCAATGAGGGCAGCTGACTAAAGAACACTTGTGGATCTCATCCTTGATGAGCATAAGGAGGTTCTATGAATGGAGCCAAGCATAAAGTGCATTTTTAATTAGTGAAGTTTGTTAGTGTCCAGACTTTAATAAAGTCCTTGAGGGGTACCTAGGTGGCTCAGTTGGTTAAGTGACCAACTTCACTTCAAGTCATGATCTCGAGGTTCATGGGTTCAAGCCCTATATCTGCGCTGATGGTGCAGAGCCTGCTTGGGTTTCTCTCTCTCCCCCTCCCTATCTTTCTGCCCCTCCCCACTTGCATTCTCTCTCTCTCTCTTTCTCTCTCTCTCTCTCAATAAGTAAATAAGCTTTTAAAAAATAATAAAGTCCTCAAAGGTCTCAAACCAGGAAGCTCACTCTGCAGGACATTTGAACAGGCTGGTGTCTCTGTGCATTTCCTTCATGTTGATCTTTCTTTACATGAGCAGAGGATTTACAAGAGTAAATTCATAAGTTTGGACAAGGATACATTTCATAAGTTCTGTGGGGGAACACACCTCACATCATTTAAGAAGAATCTCTCATGCAGAAGGAAATATAATAGGACTTTTTATGTTATGGAAATTTTGCACATTTTTATATTTTAATCCTGCTATTTGTATCTGTTATAGATTATATGCCCATGAGAGCTTTTATTAAATTGCTGCCAAAGTTAAAAATAAATTTTGGTGGTGGGGCCCCTGGGTCCCTCTGTCAGTTAAGCATCTGACTCTTGGTTTCAGCTTATGTCATGATCTCACAGTTTTGGGAGTTCAAGTCCCACGTCAGGCTCAGCACTGACAGCGTGGAGCCTGCTTGGGATTCTCTCTCTCCCCCTCTCTCTCTCTGCTCCTGCCTTGCTTGCACTCTTTCTCTCTCTCTCAAATAAATAAACTTTCATAAATAAATAAATTTTGTTGGGTACTTGTACTTTGCTGGTCATCAAAATTCATTGATGAATATCAATTTGTGGGTGGCTCAATTAATGGGATCAACATTCTGTATTCATAACTGAAGAGTGGACCTATTATATAAGCTCTTTCTTAAAACAGAATTGCCCATTCTGTAAAATATTCTAAAAAGTAAAAAGTGACATTAAGTAGAAACATTTTCACTCTGCTTCTGACACTGAATTAGCAAAAATCCACCAGGAAGCAATTTGTAATTAAGCTGGCTTGCCTGTTTCATTAATAAAGCTGGAGGACTTGATATATCTGTTTAAGCTTTTAAAAATTTTCCTTTGACAGTATGATGTGGTTCATTGTATGCAGGAGAGAGCAGAACGAGTTTATACATGCTCAATTATTTTGAAAAGAATATTTGAGATTTTCACTAACATATATTTTATAAGATAAGTAATAGCTTATGCATTTACTTATAATTAAAAAAAATAGGTTGACATTTTTTCTCCTACCCTGTTTCTAGTCATATTCCCCATACATCACTCTAAGTCACTAAAAGCAGCAAATGTCACTTTCTTCCACAGTTCTGTCTATACTAGGGGGGAATCTATATGTGTATATTTTACACACCCATGTATGGTATATTCATATAGTGCCCATCCTTGTTTTCCTGAATTTTTCCTTTTTTACCTGAAACAAGTTGGAGATTGCTTCATACAAGTATATGATGACTGAATTCATTCTTTTCAATGATATTTTCTTCTATAAATGGACAGTAATTTACAGAGCCAATCCCCTACTTATGAACGTTTATCCCCTGCTGGAGTCCACCTCCAGCAGGTCCAGGGCTCCCTGAAGGATGGACAGTGTTGGTGAAAAGGAGTGAGAGAGCCTCAGCTCCTTTCTGCTCACCAGTCAGGCATCTCTGCACTGACCCAGGAGTCCACTTTATTTATTGAAAAAGTGTATGGGGTACAAAACAGAAGTGGCAGTTGCCTTAGACAATGATTTCTGATAACAAATTCTTTGGTATGTAAAAGTTTCCCAGAACGTAGATTGGTAGAAGACTCATGCATAACCTTTATCAGTAGTGATTGAAGTAGGTGACTAGATGCTTATCACATGGGGAAGGAAGGGATCTTTAGCATTCAAATACAAGACAATGTTTTTATCATAGCAAAGGCAAGAGTTAGTTCTTTATGAGCAAGGGTCACTAGCCTGTTTTTTGAGGGGAAGAAAAACAGGTTTTCTCAGGAAATGTAACATTTGCTCCTATAATCACAAAAGAAGAAACTCCTATAACACATTTTTTCACAATGTTCAATTCACATATTTTTAACATAAGAAGGCAAGTCACTTGTGATATCAGTCAGTCAAGTGCCTTGGGGGGGGTCTCTGCTCAAGCAGAAATTGAGTGAGGGTTGAGTGGGTGTAGAAGTGGGTTGCCATCTGATGGTGGGAGACCTTGCAAACCTGCCTTACCTCAGAAATGGCTCCCAGCAATCCGCAGATTGCTATTATAAACCATACTGCAAATATAATCTTATGCAGGGGCATCTGTGTGGCTCAGTTGGTTAAGCATCCAACTCTTGATCTCAGCTCCGGGCTTGCTCTCAGGGTTGTGAGTTCAAGCCCCGCAAAGGGCATGGGTGATGGGCATGAAGCCTACTAAAAAAAAAAAAAAAAAAAAAGGCATCTGGGTGGCTCAGTTGATGAAGCGTCTCTGATTTCAGCTCAGATCATGAACTTGTTCCTGAATTCAAGCCCCCTGTCAGGCCCTCTGTCCTCCTTCTCTCTCTGCCTCTTCTGTGTTTATACTCTCTCTCTCTCAAAAATAAATAAACATTTAAAAAAAGAATAATCCTGTGCATGTATGATTTCCCAAGAATGCATACAAGTATATCTTCAGAATAAATCCCTAAATGTAGGATTATTGATTCCAAGGATATGTGCCTCTGCAATTTTGATAGTTTTTGTCAGATTTATATTTCCTTCCCTCCCACATAATCACAGGAGCATTCATCAATTTATTCTTAACTAATATATTCCATTTTACTTCCATTTTAAAAATGTGCATAGCTAATTGACAGTGATGTGAAACTTTCATTTTTTAACATATTTGAATAATTATATGTATTGTGAGTGGTTTATTTATATTTGGTTCATTTGTAATGCCAAAACAGCTCATTGAAAAGTGAAAACAAATTCAGTAAAACATTTTTTTAAAAAAAAAAGAAGGACATCTGAGAAACTATTCTGGTATCTCTGTTCATCACCAAATTGGCTAAATCAGAGATCATTTTAGTTTATCTATTGAAAATTAATTCAAATGTTTTTGTAGAATGGAAAACATTTACCTGATCAAATGTTGCTACCTTTTACTTTTATTAAATGAGTCCTTTATTTTCTTTTTTTAAAAGTTTATTTATTTTGAGAGAGAGAGTGGAGGTAACAGGGGAGAGGAGGAGAGAGAGAGAATCCCAAGCAGCCTCCGTACTGTCAGCAAGGAGCCCGATGCAGGGCTCAAACCCAAGAACTGTGAGGTCACCACCTGAGCAGAAATCAAGAGTCAGAGGCTTCCCCGACTGAGCCACTAGGAGCCCCAGTCAGTCCTTTATTTTCTGTGACTGCTTTTATTCCTTCTATATGCAATAGATATTTATGTGTGAAGTAATATATACAAAAATATTTGCCCTAAGCAATCTGAATTTGAATCCTCTATGCTGAGTAAATTTAAACATTTGTTGTATCACTAATTAAGTTGTTCAAGTTGCTTTTTTAAAAAATTCAGCCTCTCATAAACAGTTTTTTTTTTTTGAGAGAGTGCAAGCAGGGGTGGTACAGAGAGTCGGGGGGAACAGAGGATCTGAAACAGGCTCTGCACTGACAGCTGATAGCCTGATGTGGGGCTTGAACTCCCCAACTGTGAGATCATGACCTGAGCCAAAGTCAGATGCTCGACAGACTGAGCCACCCAGGTGCCCCCCTCACCAAGACACTTTTTTATGTGAGGAGACACCTTAAAAGAAATCCCAGCAACAGTGCTTGAAACACATTGAGGCATATTTTTATCATCTCATCTGTCAGGAGGTAGCTTGTGTAATAGGATATGTTCGCACTCCATCATCTTTTGCTCATATTTCAGCCATGAAGGAGGAAGAACCAAAATCTTATTCCTCCCAAAGCTTTTCCCTTTCTCTCGTTTTTTGAAGACTTTGCATACATCTCACTTTTCTCCAGAATTGCCTCTCATCTGGCCACTGGCTGAAAGAGAAGCAAACCAGCAACTAATTTAGCTTTCCAGTCTCTTTAGTAAAGGAAGGCAAGGGAGAAGGGGTTGTAAATTGCTTCTGCGTAGCCAATCCGCTGTTCCTGCTGTCTTGTGCTCACCTGTTAGAGCAAGTTCAGAGCCCTTCAAATAAATATTTTGAGGACTAGTGCATTTGGAAAAATTGCATGGTAGCAAAATCTTTTAATGTAGTGTGTGATCCTGGCCAGGAAAAGATTTTCATGTGATTTTGCTGCCATTTTGTGGCAGAAAAGTGAGAAAGTTCTCTGGCTCAGATCTCAAATTCTGTCAGGCTTCACACTAATGCAGTTTGTACCATAAGTGTATATTTTTGTTTCTTAACTGTCCAAGGGTGTAGACCACCCATAGTGACACTCTTTTCAACGAACCAAAGACGGTTCATCTGGAATATGGAAGTCATTTAAGACTATCTGTCCTAGACAGAGTGATTCTGTGAAAGGAATTCACACTTTCAGAATATGGGTACTTTGAGAAGAAAGGCTTAAATTAATTGTCATCTATTACTTTTGAGATAGAACAAAAAATGAATTCAACTAACAGTTTTCTGAGGCCCCACAGTTTATTTTTTTCTAAAGAGCTGGGGGTTTTATTTTTTTCAATGTCGCCTGCTGACTGTGTTGGGATTTAACATGCTGGGCTTGTGTCTCCCATTATGTTATATGATGTTACCCAACAGAAGGTCTGCATTGCTGGCTTGTACTCCCCCTTGGATCTGCCAAACCTGTGGCATTAATTTACTCTTTGTCAGTCATGACTTCAAGAGCAAATGGGCCTATATGTCCAAGGTACACATCTATACCACCCCCTGCCACACACCTGCCTGACATATGTGTGGAAATCAGAGTGAATTATGAGAAAGCATTTGATACAGTATTTTCATAAATTTTCCTATCTAATGTGTTTGGTGAATTCTGATGTTTCACCTTCTTTGAAACCAAACTATAACCTGAAGAGTAAAGAGGGGACAGCTCTTCCTAAGAGTAAAATTCTAATTAATAATTGGCTTGGTGGATCAAGAAGATGTGGTTTATATATACAATGGAGTATTACATGGCAATGAGGAAGAATGAAATCTGGCCATTTGTAGCAAAGTGGTTGGACCTCGAGGGTCTCATGCTAAGTGAAATAAGTCAGGCGGAGAAGGATAGACACCATATGTTTGCACTCATCGGTCTAACAGGAGAAACTTAACAGAGGACATGGGGGAGGGGAAGGGAGATAATAGTTGGGGAGAGCAAGGGAGGCAAATCATGAGAGACTCTTGAATACTGAAAAGCTGAGGGCTGAAGATGAGGGGGAAGGGGAAGGAGGGTGATGGATGGTCATGGAGGAGGGCACTTGTGGGGAAGAGCACTGGGTGTTATATGGAAACTACCTTGACAAAAAACTATTTAAAAAATAATAATAATTGGCTCAGGAATGATGGAAATAGAAAATATCCATTTCTGGGTAAACCTGAGAAAATTATTATTGGATATTAAAATTAATAGGACAAAGTATGACAATAAACAGGATATTTGCCAAGTATCTCTGCGCAAGATACGTATTAATAACAAAGGGGAATGGTAACTTCACAGTAACGGGACCTGACAGATACCACCTTAATGAAGGGATCAAAGTTAACATTGCCTATAACAAGACATCCTCTCATCCTGCCGCTCCCTGTGATAGGATGCACTGAGAAGGTCCAGCACCCCGTCTGACCTCATGATGGCTCTCTGCAGCCTTCCCTTTGGAACTCTGGGCTCCTTCACTTCTTCTGCCGAGATGACCTCCAAGCTCTTATATCTTCTTGGTCTATCTAGCCTCAAGGCCATTTCTCCAGGAACTATCTGGGTACATTCTTTGTTCAGAAGGCTGAGTGAGTACAAGGGGGTGGGGGAGATATACAAAGAATAAGGCCCGGCAGATAAATGAGCAGGCAGGAGCCATTTCAGCACTGTAGCTGGCCTCACAGCCAGGCTCTCCCTCCTCCTCAGGATTACCTACCTACCATCCAGTGGGTAACCAACCACCCATCCTCGCCCTGGTACAGCTTTGGACACCATGCCTTCCTTTCTCCCCTTGAGCTAAAAAGCATTCACCCTGAAACACCCCACTCAGCACCAGACAAGTTCTGAGGCCAATTCTCAGACCTGTAACTGTAAATTAGCTTATCCACTATGAGGCCATTAGTTTGGCCTCTGAAAATGGGTTTTGGGGCGCCTGGGTGGCTCAGTCAGTTAAGCGTCCGGCTTCGGCTCAGGTCATGATCTCATGGTTCGTGGGTTCCAGCCCCACGTCGGGCTCTGTGCTGAGAGCTACCTCAGAGCCTGAAGCCTGTCTTCAAATCCTGTGACTCCTTCTCTCTCTGACCCTCCCCGGCTCATGCTGTCTCTCTCTCTCAAAAATGAATAAAAACATTTAAAAAATTTAGAAAAAAATTTAATTAAAAAAATTAAATTAAAAAATATATAAATACATATAATATACACTGGTGTAAGATTGGAATTTGGGGGTGCCTGGGTGGCTCAGTCGGTTAAGTGTCCAGCTTCGGCTCAGGTCATGATATCATGGTTTGTGGGTTCGAGTCCCGGTCAGGCTCTGTGCTGACAGCTAGCTCAGAGCCTAGAGCCTGCTTCAGATTCTGTGTCTCCCTCTCTCTCTCTGACCCTCCCCGGCTCACACTGTTTCTGTCTCTCAAAAATAAATAAAAACCATAAAAATAAAAAGAAAAGAACATGGGTGTTGCCAAACCCATTGTAAATGTTCAGGGCTCTGTTGGGGGTGAACAAAAATATAATTTCTTTAATACAGGAATGAGGCAGTATTGTCAGACACCATTTTAAGAATCCTGCATAAAATAGCCTAGCTACTGATAACTCTGCCTGTTTTGCCCCAGCTGAAGAGGAAATAAAAGCAGAAGAGGAGGTGGTGGAAGGCATGGTTAGCTCTACCTGCTCCAAAGAGCCTGGTTCCACAGAGAAAAGAGCCCAGGAAAGAAAGTCCCCCAGCCCTCCACCTTCTTCCAATGGCCACCAGCTGCAGGACACATCAGCAAGCCTCAGTAAAAAGAAAAAGACGAGGGGCGCCTGGGAGGGTCAATTGGTTAAGCCTCTGACTTAGGTTCAGGTCACGATCTTATGGTTTGTGAGTTTGAGCCTCATATCAGGCTCTGTGCTGACAGTGTGGAGCCTGCTTGGGATTCTCTCTCCCTCTCTCCCTCCCTCTCTCCCTTTTTCTCTCTCAAAATAAATAAACTTCAAAAAAGAAAGAGACACCTGGGTGGATCAGTCAGTTAAGTGTCCAACTCTTGGTTTCACCTCAGGTGAAATCTCACAGTTCATGGGATAGAGGCCTATGTCGGGCTCCACACTTGCAACATGGAGCCTCCTTGGGGCTCTCTCTCCCTTTCTGCTTCTTTCCCCCCACCAAAATAATCAAATAAACATTAAAAAAAAAAGAAAGAAAGAAACCTGGCTTACTGAACAATAACGAGAAGGACCAGTCAGAACTAAGAGATGATCTCTTTTATTATATGAAGCAGCCGCTCACCACAGACCCTGTTGATGCTGTATCACAGCGTGGACAGAATGATTTCTACTGCTGCGTTTGTCAGCAGAAAGGCCAAGTCCTTTCCTGTGATCTCTGTCCCCAGGCTTATCATGCCACGTATCTGAGACTGAGGTCAGAACAAGAGAGGGACAGTCTTTGTGCCGAATTCCTGAATGTGAAAAGATTACAGTAGCAGAATGCACGGAGACTCAGAGTAAAGCCATGACAATGCTCACCATCCAATATTCACTTTACTTGCTCAAGTTTGCCATTCAGAAAATAAAACAGCAAAGGGCAGATGCATTCCAGAAGGCTGTGCCATTGGAACAGCATCCTGATTATGTGAAAAGCATCTTCCATCCTACGGACCTTGCTACATTGGCAAAGAATGCTAGAAATAAAATATATGGGCACATAGCAGCTTTTCTGGCCAGTTCAAAGTGGATTTTGCACAACTGCATCGTTTATAATGGAGGAAATCACAAACGAATGCAGATAGCAAAAATACTCATCAAAATCTGTGAGTACGACATGAATGAAATCAAAGTGTGTCCAGTATATATTGAGCTGCTTGAAGGGGTTTCCATTCTGGCCTGCAAAAGCTCTGAGGGGTAGAGATGGATAGGTTGATGCTCATTTCTTTGGACAACATGACAGGGCCTGGGTTCCAATGAATAATTGCCACCTCATGTCTAAATAAATGTGTTTTTTCTGTGAAAAATACAAAATGCATCTTCAGGGGCACCTGCCTGGCTTAGTCAATGCAGCATGCAACTCTTGATCTCAGGGTTATAAATTTGAGCCCCTCATTGGGTGTAGAGATTACTTAAAAATAAAATCTTTTTATGTTTTTAATAAAGTATATTTATTTATTTTGAGAGAGAGAAGACATGCACAATTCGGCGGGGGGGGGGGGTGTGGGGTGGCCTGTGCAGCGAGAAAGCTAGAATCCCAAGCAGGCTCTGTGCTATCAACACAGAGCCCGACGGGGCTTGATCTCATGAGCAGGGAGACCGTGGCTTGAGCCAAAATCAAGAGTCTCACGCTTAACCATCTGGTTCGCTGTTGGGCATGCAGGAAGTTTTGAGATTTTAATTACTCTTTCTTACATAAACCCTACATGCCCAACAGCCAACCAAATGCTGCTTGGCCCCAGCCACCCTGGCAGCAGCACCACCAAGGTAGACAAGCAAGAGGGGGTCAAGCTCAACTTTGACATGACAGTGTCCTCCAAGATCCTGATGAGCAAACCCATGCTCAGCAGGACACGGGCCACAGGATCTCCTTGTCAGATATGCCACACTCCCCAGTGAGTGCAAATCCTTCTGTGCACACAGGCTCTGACGTGGGGCCAGATGCTGAGAAGAAGGCCGTGTCGAGCCACTTCATCCCCAGTGAGGAGTCCATGAACTTCCTGGACAGGAGCACAGCTTCACCAGCCTGGGCAAACATGCCATAAGTCAGAGAGTTTATCCAGCAGTCTTAAAACTTGCTCTCCTCAAGCATCAATGCCAATCATGGTGAAAGGGGACACAAAGTCCACCACAGGAAGCACCCTGAGTCTTAACTTGGTTTGGAGCAATGCCAAGATGGATTTGGAGGAGCTGAGTGAGTCGGTCCGGCAGCAGGTGGCACATCTCCCACAACAAGGCATAAATGAAATCTCAGAAGATGTTTACATGGCTATAGAGCACAGCAATTCAGAAGATTCTGAGAAGTCAGATAGTAGCGATAGTGAGTATATCTGTGACAATGAGCAGAACTCTAAGGATAAGCCAGAAGATGCAGAAGACAAAGAGGGTAGTAGGATGGGCAAAAAGCCATCTGCTGTCAGAAAACAAAACAAAACAAAACAAAGCCTCCAACTGCCAACCCAGGGGGAGACTAAGGAAGAGCTAAAAAGCCCCTGACCAACCAAAAAGAAAGCAGATCTGGGCTCAAAGAAAAGGGAAGTCCCAGCCTGAGAAAGACTTTTCAGAAAAAGTGAAAGCCTCTGGGGTCCCTAGGTGGCTCATTTGGTAGAGTGACCGACTCTTGATTTCGGCTCAGGTCATGATCCCAGGGTTGTGGGATTGAGCCCCGTGTTGGGCTCCACGTTGAATGTGGAGTCTGCTTAAGACTCTCGCTCTCCCTCTGCCTCTCTCCCTTGCTTGCTTGCTCTCTCTCCCTAAAATAAAAAAACAACAACAACAAAAACAAAACAAAACAAAAAAACAGTGAAATCCTTGCCTCAACCCACAAAGGATAAACTGGAATGGATTCCCCAATAGTACATTTGGGCCTGAATCTGATTCAGAGAGTGAACTTGATTAGATTTAGGAAACCATTATGGGTGAAAGGGTCAAAAAAATAAGAAAGAACCCAAAGAACCATCTTCCAAGCAGGATAAAAGAATCTGTAAGAGAATGACAAGAATATAAAACCATAAAACAAAATGAAAATAAGGAAGTCTGTAAAAGATGAAGGTAGAATAGTAATAAGTCTGGGAAAGTGTATGCACAGAAAAACATACTGTTTCAGCCTTTAGAGTTAGCAAAGTTGGGCTTTCATTTTCCTGTGACCTTCCTAGAAGCCAAGGCAAAAAGGGAAATACAGTCCCTTAAAAGATCTCATATTTTTTCAAAAAAATAAAAACATTCCAGTTGGGGAAAAAAAAGAATAAGACTATTGAGCCTCCACAAGTTCAGAGCTTGGCCAAGGATGCATAAATATGAGCATGTAAATATATGACAAATGTAACTAAGTTCTATGATGTAAGTAGAAGCAGAATCAGCACTGGTGAACTGGGCCTAGAGAAATAAGCACTTACCATCATGACTAATAGACTTTCTCGAGATCCTGTGTATCATTTACATTGTACTGATAGTTTTAGAACATCAAGGATCAAAGAAAGTCAGTTAGATGTTTGGACAGTGAGTTATAGAAATTAGGGTGCCATTTCCCCAAGGGTGGAGGAAACACCTAAAAGAATGTGAATTAAAGGAATATAGTACACAAAGAAATTCATCAATTCATTATTAAAGAAAGAGAGGAGAGACTGTGATATAAAAATGATAAAAGAAGCACTATTATCTAAATTCTTTTATTTTTTTCTGGGGGCATTTTGTCTGTATCCTGGCCAGATCTTTTTTCTGCTTTATAGCAAATTTTATTTTTTGTTTTAAATATATATTTTTTACAAACCCTGTTTTTTAAAATTTTTAAATGTTTTTTATTTATTTTTTTAGAGACAGAGAGAAACAGCGCAAGCAGGGGAGGGTCAGAGACAGAGGGAGACAAGGAATCCGAAGCAGGCTCCAGGCTCTGAGCTAGCTGTCAGCACGAGCCCGATGTGGGGTTCGAACCCACAAACCGTGAGATTATGACTTGAGCCGAAGACAGGCACTTAACCGACTGAGCTACCCAAGCGCCTGAAAACCCTGTTTTTTTTTTTTTTTATGTTTCTTTATTTAGAGAGAGAAAGAGGGAGTGTGTGTGTGCGCACCCATGTGAGAGGCGGAAGAGGAGAGAGAATCGCTAGCAGACTCCATGCTGTCAGCGCAGAGCCCCAACACAGGACTTGATCCACAAACCATGAGATTATGGCCTGAGTGGTAAATCAAGAGTCAATTAACCGACTAAGCCACCACTCAGGCATCTCTATAGCAAATTTAAAAATAAATTCTAATGAGTATTTGTGTGTTGCTTTACCTTGCACACGTGGCTCTCTCTCACACTTTCTCATGCCTATCACAATAATTCTGTGGGATAGGTATGGGAAATACTCTCACTTCATAGACAAGAAAGCTGAGTCTCAGCAAGGGCTGGTAGTTAGCCCAAGTTAACCAGGTCTAGTGCACAGTGAACCAAATCCTCATATCACACTTCCTGCTCCATGGGCCATGCTCTTCCTACACCACCACTCAACTCTTCAAAAACTAGCTGGGGAAATGAACTGTTGGTGGTTGTTGTCTGACAGGGTTTGGCTCTAGCCTCTCTGTTTAAACTTCTTGATTCTCAAGCAACCCAAACTGAATGTTAGGGGATTTCTAGTATAATCCAAGAAAACATAGCCTTGAAGGTGGTTTCCTTGAGTAGCTTTAAGGATCAGTTAGGGAGGGGCACCTGGGTGGCTCAGTCAGTTAAGCATCTGATACTTGATTTCTGCTCAGGTTATGATCTCCCCCTTGTGGAATCGGGCCCCACATCTGGCTCTGCTCTGACAGTGAGGAACCTATTTGGGATTGTCTATCTCCCTGTCTCTCCACCCCTCCCCGCTCTTTCCTCTCAAAATAAATGAATAAACCAAAAACAGAAACAATCATTAGGGAGATGTCTTGCCAAAGTAAAGGTCTCTTCTCTCTCATGAGGGTTTAAGGAGAGTAGGCATCTCTTTCTTTTCCCCACCTTCCCCTCATCGTCCTGTTCAGCACCAATTCTGGATGCCATTGGTGTTCTGGGCAATCAAGGAGGCTGACAAATGTGTTATTCTTCCCCCAAGCTGCTCATTACTTTATCGAACTTAATTTATGTAGTGAGCATGTCTTGTAGAATGGTTCTTAAATATATTCCTTTTCTGACATTCTCCAAGAAACACAAAATATAATTCACAGGGCACAATAGATTGTTTTCATGAAGCCGCCACATCTTCGAAGGATGACTAAAATGTGCTGCATCCTGAGAGATAGGAGAGAACAATACAGACCGGTGACAAAGGGAACCACACAAATGTCCTTTCAGAGGCTTTCACTTATCAGTCAATACCCACCTCCAGATAAAATTCCATTCATCACATTAAAATGTGTAATTCCCCCCTACAGCATATTGTTGGGGAAAACATTTCTCACAGGTGTTTTGCATTCTTTACTTTTTAGTATGGCATCTCCACACCCCCTTCCTTTGAGGAAAGCGTTGACATCAGCTCATTTCTTCTGAACGAGTGCACTGTCATCAAGTGGAGGCTCAGTCACACATAGACTTTCCGTAACTACTCCTAACCCCACCTTCTGGCTGACTCATCCTGAAGCCTCTCAGTTTTCCTGAACCTCTCACTCCTCCTATGGAACTTTCCACAAACTATTTAGACTGTGGTCACAAGGAGGAACCAAATCAAGCAGAATGATCACGTGTGGAAAGTGTCTGAAGGTTGTGTGACCACAACAGGCAACATGATGAACACAGGGGGAAAAGGAAGGGATGGCATTCTGTCATTTCGTTTCCGTTCCTCAGTCATACAACCTCTCTGGCTCATGTTTTCTTACGTGTGGGCCCCCATTTTCTTTTATTTTATCTGTATAGAAAAGTAGTTCATTTTGGAACTAGAGGCCCTCATTTCTCTCCTTCCAATCCCATCCTTCTCTCTGCCATCCATCCCCAGGGACCACCTGCAAACTAAGTGGGACTAAGTTATTTTAACTGCTATTTCCAAATTTATCACAGATTCTTGTGGAATTTCCCTCCATTAAGCTTTGGTTAGTAAATTAGACATCCTGCCTGCATCTGTTGAATCTCACTGAAGAGTAAGGACAACTCATCAAGGGTGGAAAATTGCTTATGGAAGCTGGAAAAACACTTTACAAGTACAAAAATGGGATATTTTAGGTCTTCTTTAGGACCCATGTACTTGAATGAAGAGCCTGAAAGTCTGATGACTTACATGAGCAGATTGGCACTGGCTTTCCTCCGACCAGGTGTCTCTAACCATAGGCTCGGTAGGGCTGTAGTTTGCTCCCTTTGTAAGATTAATATTCCATTAGCTACAATCTCCAAAGGAGCCACAGCAGCTGTTGGGGGTTTTTGGAGGAGTGGAGAAGATGAGGAAGCCATCTCCCATAACACTTAAGGCACAATTCAAGGAAATAGGTATTTGATTGTTAATTAGTTTTCTTTATTTTACTGACATTTTCAGGGAGACCCTCTTTCTCTCCATCCACTCCCCTCATTTTCCTTTTCAAAGCTTTAATAATGTTTTATTTTAATTTTGCTTTCATTTTAAAACACAAAAGCACTGTTTGATAGCATTTTCATGTCATTGTCTTTACAGTCATAGAACATTTTAAATTTATAAAGCATATACCTATATTATTTTCTCATGATATGAACCCATATAATTGCTTGAGTGAAATATCATCTGCTGGAATCAACTGTACTTAGTGAATGACCATGTACATATTTTACCTCAAAGGTTACTACTAGTTCTTGACCCTCACCTCAAGGTCATATGTCAGTGCTGCACAAACTTTATTCTAGGAAACCTTTCCACTGAATTCTTTTTTCTATAACCTGAAATTTTCTTTATTTTTAATTTCTTCAATGTTTATATTATTTTTGAGAAGGAGAGACAGAGCATGAGTGGGAGAGAGGCAGAGAGAGGGAGACACAGAATCTGAAGCAGGCTCCAGGCTCTGAGCTGTCAGCTCAGAACCCGACTCAGGGCTTGAGCTCACAGACCACGAAAACATGACCTGAAGTGACGTCAGATGCTTAATTGACTCAGCCACCAAGATGCCCCTGAATTTTTTTAATGTTTGTTTATTTTAGAGAGTGAGCACACAAGTGGAGGAGGTGCAGAGACAGCGGGTACAGAGGATCCAAAGCAGCGGGACTCGAACTCAATAACCATGAGATCATGACCTGAGCCAAAGTCAAACACCCAACTAACTGAGTCACTCAGGTGCCCCTCTGCTGAATTCTAACCTAGGCTCACAACTGTGAAACCCCAAAACTTCTGAAACTGAAATTTTTTTCTTAGAAATTGTGGCACACAATTCTTTAGGTGGAGAAGGGACAGAGAGAGAGAGAGAGAGAGAGAGAGAAGATCCAAAAAGGGCTCTGTGCTGTCAGCAGAGAGCCTGGTGCAGGGCTCTAACTCATGAACCATAAGATCATAACCTGAACCAAATTAAGACACTTAACTGACTGAGCCACACAGGCGCCTGTGAGGTGAAGCTATTAAAAAATCATAAAAGGGGTCATGTGTTTGATTTCCTGCTGGTGGAATTACATAAAGTATCGCATTATCCACTTCATTATCTTTCTGAAATATGAAATATTTTGGTTTTCAAATTACATTTGAGCCAAAGGGACTCAGATAAGAGATTGTGGGCCCTTACACACACATACACACACACGCACGCATACACACACACACATGTGGATACATTATAGGACATAAGTTTAAGAATTTCTAGGTGAGAGGTGCTGACAGCGCGGAGCCTATGTGGGATTCTCTTTCTCTCCCTCTCTCTCTGCCCTCTGCTCACTCACATACACACTCTCTCTCTCTCAAAATAATTAATTTTTTAAAAATATTTTTAAAAAGAATGTCTAGGTGAAATAAACAGGTCTCTTTTTTATTTCTTATGTCTTTTTCTTTTTTTTACTTCCAATGTGAGATGTAGTATGCAGTGTTTCTAGACATGTTTGAATGAATAACCTCCTTATCAAGGAGCTTTTTCATGCCAAGTCAACAAAACTTTGTTGGAAAAATCATGTAAGAATAGGAAGACTAATTATCCCAGAGTTGGACGATTGTACAATGCTCTCATTTCCAACACTCACAAAACCTGCATTTACAAGGTTATCTATTATGCCCACATTGCCAATTGAATGGCCATTATTCAATCCCTATCTTCCCTCTTAGGATTTGACATGGTTGATCACATCCTTCCTGAAACTTTATTTGGCATCCAGGACACCACACAATCCTCTTTTATTCCACTCTTTTTTTTTAATGTTTATTTGAGAGACAGAGAGCTAGCAGGGGAGAGACAAAAAGAGGAGACAGTGGATCTGAAGCAGGCTCTGCGCACATAGGGCTCAAACTCACGAACTGTGAGATCATGACCTGAGCTGAAGTCCAGCACTTAACCGACTGAGCCGCTCAGGCACCCTCCACTGCTTTATTTGCTGCTATTTCTATCTCCTTTGTTAGAGTAACATCCTCTTAATCTGTAAATGTTGGAATGTCTCAAAGTTCACGTCTGTACATTTGTTCTTTTCTCTGCGTTTACTCTTTATTTAATCTTAATTCCCAGGTCCCTAACCTTAAATCCTCCTCTGTATCTAAAAATCCCCCGATGTGCATGTCTGCCCTAAACCTCTCTGCTGATATGCAGCTTCCTCAATTTTGAGGTTTAGTCTGCATTTCAATGTTACTGTGTCGAGAAATTGAGCGGATTGTTCTTCTATCCAAGTCTAATCCATTCCCCAGTGTTCTCCCTCTCAGGATGTTTGATTTACTAGCGAGGGCCAACCATCTCCTTGAGGTAGTGCCAGATCTACTACAAAATGCACATGAGCAAATAATGGTTCTTTTAACTTTGTAAATGTTTGGTCTTCATTTTGAGTCCCAATTCAGCATGAAGACAAAAAATTGAATTCAGCCATCACCATCATAGAATTGTCTTAGCCAAATCAAATTTAAACTCAGATGGTTGAGGATTTTTGCATATCCCGCTTTCTCTTAGGGTGGCACAAATGTTCAAGGGCTCATGAAGAATAATGGCATTTTAGAAAACTCTGGAAACTGTATTTTCAGCCCATCTTCATGCAGATAGATGTCCTCTGGAAGGCACTTGACTCACCTTTGCTCACCGACAGCTGTCTATACCAGCACCCGACTCCCAGTTCTGCCCTCACGTCTAGGCTCTGAGTCCACGCACCTGCTCTGCGTCCTGTTTTTCTCCAGCACGACGTCCTTTACAGACCTTCGCTGTCTCTCAGCCCTTTGGCACCACCTTATTGGGAGACAGGACAAAGCTAGGGAAACTTGAAGATGCTATTTCAAGAGAAAGATTTTGGGTGTGGTAGTCTGTCTCAGTCCCGATCTTTTGTGCTGCCATTTCTTCTCTTTGAAAATAGCTTTTCCAAGCCTTTTAAAGCACACACACAGACACACACACACACACAGACACACACACACACACAGACACACACACAGACACACACACACACACACACACACACACAGACACACACACACACACACACACACACACACACTGTGTCTCTCCCCTCCGAAGTAAGAGGGGAAATTTCAGATCCCAACCAAGAGATTCACACCATCTAACAATTCTTCACCCTTCTCAACTCTTTCTTACTCTGGCTGTTTTAACTTTGTCTAATCTCCAGATTGGGGAAATGTATATTTTCATGTACTCTTTTTCTTTACAAATACATATTATAAACTGTTTCAGGCTTTTAAAATATAGGCTCTCCAGCCTAGATGTGAAGCTGTCCAGCTAGATGTAAAGCACTATAGATTGAATTGAAGTCATCTGTGTCAGGTTGAATTACTTAGCAATAAACAATGCCCAAATCTCAGTAGCTCGCTACAATAAAAGTTTATTTCTCCTTCACACCAAATGTTCAATATGGATTGGCAGGGATGGTGTTCCAGTGAGATTACTCCGGACTCTGTGCTGATGCTTCATCTCATCATAAGGACTACTGTATCTTATGCAGAAAGATCAGTTTGCTTTCTTCCTTTCTATCCTTCTGACTAGGGAGCAGGAGGCAGGCTGCGGGGCAAAGCACAAGCTGGGATACGTGTGATATTCCTTGGACCCTCTGGCTACTCCAAAACAGGAAAGGACAAAAAACCCCACAAATCATTAAACTGATGAGTCTCCACCACTTTACCAGAAAAAGGCAATCCCATCGACAGCTTAAAGCCCAGAAACTCTTAACTATCTTAGTGTTAATGCTTTGCTAGAGCAAAAAACAACCTTAGCTTGAGAACAGCTAGGCCACCAATCTGTGAGACATTAGCATATGAAAATGCCTTTAGGAACTTGCTCTCCCTGACTCCATAAGACGGTCACCTCCCACACTTACAGTGAAGCTCTTCTTGCCCACAGATCCTGACCTTGTGCTTTAATAAAATCACCTTTTTGCACCGAAGATGTCTTCAAGAATTCTTTCTTGTCTGTCAGCTTGAAACCCCACCATCACCCCAAAATTTCGTCACTTATACTTGTCTCTGCATTTCCTAGAAGTGCAAATATAATATTAAAATGTAGCCGTAATAGTGGACATAGTTTTCTGATCCTCACTTCAAAAGGACGGATTTTAGCCAGCCACCATTAAGTATAAACTTTGGTTGTGGTTGATGATGTTTTGGATAACTTTCTTTTTTTTTTTAAGCTGGTTTTTTTTTTCAGCCTAAAATGTCTTTCTTGATTATTTTATTTTATTATTTTTTTAATGTTTATTCTTGAGAGAGAGAGAGAGCACAAGCAGGGGAGGGGCAGAGTGAGGGAGACACAGAATCTGAAGCAGGCTCCAGGCTCCAAGCTGTCAGCATAGAGCCCAATGCAGGGCTTGACCTCAGGAACTGTGAGATGATGACCTGAGCTGAAGTCAGTCACTCAACCAACTGAACCACCAAGGAGCCCCATCTTTCTTGATTATTTTAGAGATTTGCTTTTAATACCCAACACCAAACTGATGGTACTTGAAGGGGAGCAGAATATGTAACCCCCAAAATGTGCTGCTTCAGTGTGTAGATTATGTTGAGCTGAAGGCAATCAAGACTCAGCAGACTTAAGAAAAAACTTCCCTTTCCCTTTGTGACCTAAAAAATTTTAGACAGGGGGCCAGGCTGAGAGAGCTATTGCAAGAGAGAACTTTTATCTAGAGGACATATCTGTATGGCAGGTGTAGGGGCCAAGGGCAGGCTGGCCCAAGGTGGGCCACTTTGGCAAAAAGATCATTTTGAGTTAAAGGTAATCAAAGGAAAAGTTTTCTGCCTCCCCTTCAGCTACCTACATTTACATTGGAAAGGAAAAATCCTATACCAGGAAGAGAGCTATTAAAACAGACCACTTTGCACTTAAGAACCTGATCTGCCTTAGTAGGGCAAACTTTGTTATTTAAAACATCTCCTTGTACCTTCTTGCAAATGAGCTTCCTGTTGTCTCACTCTCTTTGGAATTTCCATGTCTGTATGGATTCCCTATATACATGCCTATTAAATTGTATTTTCTCTCATTAATCTGTCTCTTGTCAATATGATTTTAAATCCAGCTAGAATGACCGTAGGGTACCAGAAAGTCTTTTTCCCCAACACAGAGCAAACCTCTAATTTACCAAACATCTGTTCCTCTTACTGTCCTATGAATTATTCTCTTCTTTGAAGCCCCTATTCCACTCCTTAGCTCAAAGTGCAGATATGCCTCAACTGTCTGACTTGCTCGTGGATCTCTTATTTTCACAAAGCTCCCATATGTATGAAATTAAATTAGTCTTTCTTCTGTTAATTTGTCTTATGTCAGTTTCATTATTAGACCAGCCATGGCACCTAGATGGGTAACAGAAAACCTTTTTCTCCCCTATGTACTGAAAGAATTTTAACCTTTGCCACCGCATTCTGCTATTCCTCTGGGGCACGAAACTAGCCTCAATCTCCTCATCTTGTTTTAATGGAGAAGGATTGTGTGGTTTGAATAAAAAGAATTGTCAGAAATGACAGAAAAAATTATTGTGCCATGATTTTATCTCACAACATGACACTTATGGGATTCGTTTTTTTACTCAAAATTGCACTGCCTACATTCATCATTATTGCATATAGCTTCTGCTCAGTTTTTTATATGTTCTATTTCCATTCTCCTGCTGGTAGTTGCTTTCAGGTTTTTATGACGAAGAGCTTCTATGAACATTCTCATACATATCTTGTGATGATTTTTTTGGGTATATGACTAGGCTGGGCTATATGGTATATGAATGTTCATCCTGGCAAGATACTGTTGCAGGATTTTTTACCCTAATACTTGGGGTCCATTGTCTCACTGCTTGGAAGAATGAAGAGGTGGACACAGCATAAAATGGGCAGCAGCCAAAAGCTGATTAGAGTGTAAGATCGGAAAGTAAGAATAGTATGAAAGCTCTCTTTACAGACAGGGGACATTTGAAAGAGAATGCCCGTGGCTATACGCAGGGGACTGTTTATAGAGTTTTGATGGGCCCCTATCCTTTCCCCTGTCCTGTTCCTTCTCAAGTTCTACCCTTATTGGCTGGATCACTCTAGGTGCTGGGTTGTCCATTCCTGATTGACCTGATTCCATTGTCTGAGGAGTCAGATTATGGCCCTATGGTCCCTCTTATAACATAGGTTTTATAGTTTACTTATTTTACTTTTTTTAATGTTTATTTATTTTTTGAAAGAGAGCAAGCTGGGGAGAGGCAGAGAGAGAGAGAGATAGAGAATCTGAAGCAGGCTCTGTGAGATCAGTGCAGAGCCCGATGTGGGATTCGAACTCAAAAACCATGAGATAATGCTCTGAGCTGGAATCTAGAGTCAGACATTTAACCAACTGAGCCAGCCAGGCACCCTGGGTTTTTTATTTAAGTTAGGTATTTTGTTTGTCAAATTTCTGAGGGGAACCTGAGGAGGAGTAGGTGGTGTCTGTTACATTCTTAAGAGAAACCTTATGCTTGAGGGAGATTGTTTGTGGTCAGATGTTCCCAGCATTGCTTTAAAACATGTGCTTTTCCCTACCCAGGGACCTCAGCTCCTAACCTTTCCCTTTCTGCCTTATTTTTTTTTTATGTTTTATTTATTTTTTGAGAGAGAGAGAAAGCATGAGCAGGGGAGGGTCAGAGAGAGAGAGGGAAACACCGAATCTGAAGCAGGCTCCAGGCTCTACGCTAGCTCTCAGCACAGAGCCTGACACAGGGCTCGAACCCATGAACCATGAGATCATGACTTGAGTCGAAGTCGAACACTCACCAACTGAGCCACCCAGGTGCCCCCCTCTCTGCCTTATTTTATCCTGTTTCCCTATCATGATATTGCTGCTTTCCAAAGTGATTGTAGTACTCAATACTCCTAGTAATGTCTAAACAATTATAATAATCTAGATCTTCTCCAACACTTAGTATTATCATATTTCTTGCTTTTACCAATAAAATGGGTGCAAAATTGCCTATCATTATAGTATTGATTTGCCTTGCCTTCCTCACTAATGCAGCTAACCACTTTTTCATAATTTTTCATCTGTATATGCTTCTTGATCTGTGAAATACCTGTTCATGTCTTTATATCTTCTATTAGATTATTTCCCTTTTTTTTCAAAGAAGAAAACCTTAAGATGAAAAAGTCAGCGTCCAACTTTGGCTAGGGTCACGATCTTACAGTTTATGGGTTTATTCCACACCTTGCAGAACCTGTTTGGAATTTTATCTCTCTCCCTCTTTCTCTGCCCCTCCCCCACTCACGCTTTCTCTCTCTCTAAATAGATAAATAAACTTAAAAAAGTAAAAAGTCAAAAATAGTTTAATAAAGGATAATAGCTGTTAAAGTCAAATAAAAAGATCTCAATTTCAAAGAATGAAGTCTCTAGCTTCAGGAGCTGTTGGTCAAGCGATGCTAAGCTGGACTGTGGTTTAAAGATGAATTCCAAACTAATTTAGATAGGGCTTTTTTTCCAAAGAATTTGTTCTTTTCATTTTCTTTCTTTCTTTCTTTCTTTTTTTTTTTTTTAGAGAGGGCGTGAGAGGAAGGGGGTGAGAGAGAGAGAGAGAGAGAGAGAGAGAGAGAGGGAGAGGGAGGAGAGAGAATCTTAAGTAGGCTCCATGCCCAGTGTACAGCCCAAGGTGGGGCTCCATCCCACAACCCTGGGATCATGACCGGAACTGAAATCAAGACTCAGACACTCAACCAACTGAATCACCTAGGCACCCCTCATACTCTTAACTTTTAGTTCTGATCTGGGTCCACACCTGAAACGTTTTCTTGATGTTAAGAGGACAGAAGTGGCTGGAAAGCTATTTTGCTAGTGAGATGGAGAGAAAGGGCTGGGCTGGGCAAAATTGAGAGACAGGCTCCATACCAGATGTTACCAATCAGTCTCCATTTCTGGGTTTCTCACTCTTTCAGTTAGCACCTTCAGGAAACTTAATAAAAGGACTATTGACATAGATGTGGACAAAGTTAAGAGTATTATGAAGGTGAGTTGTATGTTAAGTATCTTAATAGGGATCTGCTTGAAGCCTTTGACTCCAGAATTATCCTAGGGTCTAGCATAGAAAAATTATGATCTTTGGTTTGCTTCTTATTTGGTTTATTTTGCTAGATTTATATACATCCTGCCTCGGAATTTTACTGGGTAATTTTCAGTTTCCATTATTACAAATCAGAGAAAGAATGTGGGTGAAAATAAGTGTTCAATGGATGAGTAAATCTGATTTTTAAAATTTTACTCTGAACAAAGTATCATGCTGCTCTTATAAAAAAATTAAAGATAACACACATGCTTATGGAGGAGTTTGACTGAGTCTTAATAGAAGTGTGAAATGGTGTGTTATGTATATTTGAAGAAAGCAAATAAGCAAACATCCAGCAGAACAGAAAGGATGGATGTAGAACACAGAAGTAGATTATATGTTACTATTTTATCTATTTGAATCCTACAAATTTAATAATATTCAGTGGATAAAAGGATAGAAAAAATTGGAATCTCAGAAAGAAATAAAACACCTTCCAGCCAAAGATGATAAAATCAATATTTATCAAGCAAACAAGATCATAAAAAACTTACACGGTTTCCTTTTCTACTTAATCAGAAAAGGGTGTATTAATATTTGCTTTAGATAGTAAAAGAAAAATAAATTTGAAATTGTGGGAGAGAAGGGGCACCTGGGAGGCTCAGTCTGTTGAGCATCCAACTTTGGCTCAGGTCATGATCTTGTGGTTTATGAGTTTGAGCCCTGCATAGGGCTCACTGCTGTCAGCGCAGAGCCCACTTCAGGTCCTCTATCCCTGTCTCTGTGCCCTTCCCCCAGTGAGCTTTCTGTCTCAAAAATAACTAAAATATTAAAAAAGAAATTGTAGAAGGGAAAATACTTGATTTTTCATCAGCTAATGGGGTATTTCTAAGAACAAGAAAAAGCAAGTCAAAGCCAGAGAGTATATATAGGCATAGATATATAGAAGGTTTTTTAGATAGATAAACCTATAAATAGGTATTGACATGTGTGATATTCTTATTTGTAATAAGAAATATATGTTTGGTCTTTGTCCAGTTCCTGGCACAAAGCTCCTAAAACCTTTGGAATTTTCTAAGTGATAGGAGCAATAAAAATATTTTTTGTTATTCATAACAAATGCCTTTCAACCACACCTGAGTTTATGTTATGAGGTGACTCTGAAAGCAGCTAAGAATGGGGACTAGTTGCCAAAAGAACCAACCATGTGATTAGAGGTCAGACCATTCCATCCTACCCCTGATTTCCAGGAAGGGAGAGGGACTGGAGATTAAATCAATCACCAGTGGCCAATGATTTAATCCTTCTTGCTTATGGAATAAAACCTCCATAAAATCCCAAAAAGACAAGATTCAGGGAACTTCTGGGTTGGTGAACACATGGAGATTTAGGGAGGCTAGTGCTCCTGGAGAGAACTGGTCCTGTCCTCATGCCGTTGCATCTCTTCCCTCTGGATGTTCTGAGGTATATCTTTTTATAATAAACTTGTCATCTAGTAGGTACAGTTGACCTTTGAACAACATGGGTTTGAACTGTGGGAGTCCATTTACAAATGTGGATTTTCCTTGATCAATACAATGTTGTAGATATATTTTCTCTTCTTTATGATTTTTCTAATGTTTTATTTTCTCTAGCTTACTTTATTGTAGAAAGACAATATATAATATATATATAACATATAAAATTTGTGTTATCAATGGTTTATGTTATTGATAACGGTTCTAGTCAACAGTAGGCTATTAGTGATTAAGTTTTTGGAAAGTCAAAAGTTATATAGGGATTTTCAACTATGTGGAAGGTTGGTGGCCCTAACACCTGCACTTTTCAAGGGTCAACTCTAAAATGTTTCTAAGTTTTGTGAGCTGCTCTAGCAAATTAATCCAACTCAAGGTGGGGTTCTTTGGAACCTTCAATCTATATCCAGTTGATTAGAAGCACAGGTGATAGGTTGGATTTATGATGAGCATCTGAAGTTAAGGTGGGGCAGCCTTGTAAGACAGTCCTCAACCTGTGGGATCTGATGCTCTCTACTGGTAGAGAATGTCAGAATTGAGTTGAATTGTAGGGCACCCAGCTGGTGTTTGAAAATTAATTATTTGTTGGGGTGGAGGAATCCACCCCCTACATTGTAGTTGGGTAAGCAGAACCTAAATAATTTGTTGGGAAAATGTGGAAAAATGGCACTTTATAGTAGAAAGCCAACTGCTAAATGTAGAAAAAATAAATTTGGTAATCATCATGATAAAAATTAATCCAGGTAGGAATCATTACCAGATTCTAACTTTTAAAAGTTTATTTATTTATTTTGAGGGAGAGAGAGACAACCTGAGTTGGGGGAGGAGCAGAGAGAGAGGGAGAGAGACCTAAGCAGGTCCATGCTACCATCTGCAGAGCCCAACATGGGGCTCAAACTCACAACCTGCAAGATCATGACCTGAGCTGAAATTGGAATCTTGACAAACTGAGCCACCCAGGTGTCCCTTTTTCTAATTTTTTAAGTGAGCATTTATTTTTATTTTATTTTATTTTAAATGTTTATTTTTCAGAGAGAGAGAGAGCACACAAGTGGGGAGGGGCAGAGAATCCCATGCAGGCTCTGTGCTGTCAGCACAGAGCAGGATGTGGGGCTCCAACTTCCAAACTGTGAGATCCTGACTTGAGCCAAAATCAAGAGTCAGATGCTTGACTGACTGAGCCACCCAGGAGCCCCTTTAATAAGCATTTTAATACGTTTCCCCACTGTCTACAGTGTTATGTCTGGGTTTTCTAGCTCAATTATAAAGACTATTGCTTTCCCCATGCTTCAGCATATTCATACAACAGCTGTGGGTCCTTGTTAAGGTATTAAATCCTGTATCCCATAAAGCTCTTACAAATCAATACACTTTCCATTTTCTAATGTCAGGGAGCGAGAATTTCTGTTCCCTTCAGGGGTGCTTCTGGCTGGAGTCAGAATCAAATTGACATGAGATAGATTAACAGGAGAAAATAAAATTTAATAGCATACACACAGGGAATCCACACGGACCTGGAAATTCCAAAGACATGCAAAATGAGTACATATGTCATCCTGAACTAAGGAGATGGAGGTAGGGGTCTGGGACTTCAGAGGAAAGGAAAACAATTCACAGGCAATAAGAAGCAGACATTTGGTAATTAGATGTTTGCCCTGCCATACAGATGGGTCACTCAGATAAAATTTATCTCTGCTAATAATCTTTATTCTGGGAAAGACTCCCACTACAGATTCTCCTAGGAAGTTAAGGGAGGGACAAAATTGTCTCTTTAGGTTGTAGGGTCTCGCCTTCAGCTCAGAATAATATTCATGCCAAAGTGGCCCATCATAGGGCTGCCTGTCCTCGGTCCCTACACTAACTTTATGTTCTGCGCATACTTGATCCAGTGTCCTCTGGTCGCAGTCCTATATTAACTTTTACAGCTCTTGGTGGTTTATGTTGACTAGAAACTTCAGATTTCTTTATAACATAGTCTCTTCCCTTCTTTTTTAAAAAAATGTTTATTTTTTAGAGTGAGAAAGAGAGAGCATGCAGTTGGGATGGGGAGAGGCAGAGAGTGGGGGTACAGAGCCTCCAAAGTATGCTCCACATTGACAGCAGTGAGCCTGATGTGGGGCTCGAGCTCACAAACTATGAGATCATGACCTGAACTGAGATCAAGAGTCAGAGGCTTAACCAACTGAGCCACCCAGGTACCCCTTCTATGTCTTCTTTCATCACTTTTGATAATTGGTATTCATGACTTTTAAAATTTAATCTAAAGTCTCAAATACATTGCTGAAAAGCTATTTGTAATATCTTTTTATGTGTTTTAATGTCTTTGAGGTTTGTATTGATGTCTCTTTTTAATCTCTGATATTGGTAGTTTTATCCCCTATCATGACAAAACGGGTTTAGTATTCATTAATTAATGTCATATATTCCAAAAAATGAATGTTTCTTTTTATTCTCCATTATATGCTTGTGTTCTATTTAATTAAATTCTACCTCTTTAGTACCTGTGAAATATCTTCCTTATCTTCTAGTATCTATTAAGCAGTAATCGTTTTTTACATAATTTTTTTAAAGAGAGAGAGAACGTGAGCAGGGGAGGGACAGAAAGGGAGAGAGAGAGAGAGAGAGATACAGAATCCAAAGCAGACCCCAAGCTGTCAGCACAGAGCCCAATGTGGGGGTTAAACTCACAAGCGTTGAGATCATAATCTTAGCTGAAGTTAGACACCCAACCGATTGAGCCACCCATGTGCCCCAACAGTAATCTTTTCTTTTTAAGAGTTCAGCTTTTTATTGAACAGGTTACAGAAGGGGTTTAGTAAAAAAAGACCAGAGCCCATGTCATCATAAGACTCTTCTGATTCTTCTTTCTTGGCTTCCACTTTCTTCTTCTCAGCTGGAGCATGAGTGGTGGAAGGAGCAGGACCTCCCACTGGTGTGGCACCAGATGGTGGGGCAGGTCCACCAGCCTCTCCCTTGCAGATGAGGCTCCAGATTGGTCAAAGCCTTTGCAAATAAGCCCTGCCAGAAAGGTTCAACATTTACACCTGCTGATTTAATGAGGGCATTGATATTATTCTCTGTGGCAGTTACCTCCCCATCTACTCGGCCAAGTAGATGCAGGCGAGCTCCAACATGGAGGCCATGGTGTAGGCAAGTGCTGAGCAGGTGTTGCCTGGCATGGTGCTAATGGCCAGATGAAGTGAGGAGCTCAGGTCAATGCAGCCTTAGCTTCCTTGCTCAGAAAGACTGAGCACCTTAGTGGCAGCAGAGAAAAACTAATATAATTTTTGAGATAGAATCCTTCCCAGTTTGTAATATATTTCAAGCAGTGATAATAATATTTGCTTTATTCCACAGTACATGTGTCTTTCAAGTTTTCTAAGTAGCTGTATATATACATGTGCAGTAACAGAGTGGTAAGCATCTATCATGTAGCTAGAAAATCCTCAGTTTGGACTCTAACTGAATCCTTTAAGTTTATTTATTTTGACAGAGAGAGAGGGGGAGAGAGAGAGAGAGAGAGGCAGGCAGGCAACCAGGGGAAAGGCAGAAAGAGAGGAAGAGAGAGAGAATCCCAAGTAGACTCCCTACAGTTGACACAGAGCCCAAGGCAGGGCTCGAACTCATGAACCTTGAGAAAATAACTTGAGCTGAAACCAAGAGTTGGATATCTAATCGGTTGAGCTGCCCAGGCACCCCTAACTGGATTATTTTTTATTTATTTATTTTGAGAGAGAGAGCATAGCAGGGGAGTGACAGAGAGAGAGGGAGAGAGAGGATCAAAACCATAAACCATGAGATCAAGACCTCAGTTGAAATCAGTTGCTCAACTGATTAGCTACCCAGATGCCCCTAACTAGATTTCTTAATAGCTATATTAATATGAACAAACTTACATATTTCAAATTCATTTTTCTTGTCTGTAAAATGGAGATACAACATATTCCTATTGGTATTATTGAGAGAATTAAGAGAGGGAAGGTCTGATTCCATTTTTCTTTGTTTTGCTTTGTTTTATAAATATGGTGTAGGGGAGGAAACATAATTTTCCCCCTACCTCTCTAGGTTCTTGGCTGAGGCACGCTGTAATAAAAGACAGACAAGCAAGAGATAAACACAGTTTAATAATATGTATACCTCCTGTATATATGGGAGAGACCCAGAAAAACTGAATAACTCCCAGAAATGGCTGAAGCCACTGCCTTAAATAACATCTCCAGCTAAAGACAAAAGATGTTGGAGTAATGGGAGGTTGTCAGGCAAAGCATAGTAAACATGGATATAGCTGTTATGCAGATTTAAGTCCTTGTCTTCTCTGCTAATAAGTTTCTAGAGATTTAGTTATCCTGGTACAGAGAGGGGGGGGCGGTAATTATAAATGTAGATGTCTCTTACTTAAGGGTAATTTCTACTTCTTTAAAAACATTTCTTTGGGGGCACCTGGGTGGCTCACTCGGTTAAGCGTCCGGCTTTGGCTCAGGTTATGATCTCATGGTTCATGGGTTCAAGCCCCGCATTGGGCTCTGTGCTGACAGCTCAGAGTCTGGAGCCTGCTTCGGATTCTGTGTCTCCCTCTCTTTCTGACCCTCCCCTGCTCGCGCTGTCTCTCTCTCTCTCTCTAAAAAATAAATTTAAAAAATTAAAAAAGAGTTTTTATTAAGTAATCTCTAAGTCCAACATGAACTTGAACTTGTGACCCTGAGCAAAAGAGCTACATGCTCTACTGACTGAGCCAGCCAGGTGTCCCTCTACTCAGTTTTTAGAGCTTATTCTATGTCTGCTGTTTTTTAAAAATAATCAGCCTAAAATAATCCTTATGCCAAAGAGAGCTATTTCAGGGACAAATTTGGCTTCCCTTTGATAGAAATTGAAATGCAAAAGTTAATAGCCCCTACAAGGTAATATGTAAATTAGCGATTAAACAAGACTATAAGTCAGACTTCCTAACTCATTGTTTAGGTAAAATATTCCCACTGGAAAATTATTTATGAAAGAAGAAAAAAACAATTAGCCATTTTTTAGTGTTTGTTCAGAAGTTATCATATAGATGCTAGTTTTCACCTTTAAATATTTCTTATAAAACTAACATTTTTCCCTGTTTATACATCATTTTGCCAGAGGACTTGCTTTTTTACATTGTGTTGATCTTTAATCCATTTGTGCCTTGATTTCAACTGTAAAATTATCTAGGTTGTGATGATCCATACCATTAAGAAAACACAAGTGCCCTGCAAAAAAATTAAATAAGAAAGTCAAATTTATAAATGTCACCCGAATCAAATTGCATTCTTTTTGGCAAAATTACATTTGCAATTGTCCACATCAGTATGCCCCCCCCTTTTTTTTTTTTACCTGCTAGGCATTATTTCAAGAAGGAAATGTTTTCATCCTGAAATGAAATTAGAAGAATAAGAAAAGAGTAATATCGGTCCTTTGCTGTCTGGATTTTGCATTTTGTGTTAGGGATTCTAAAAATGTTTGAGTTACAAGTTTTCATATAGTGTTAAAATATCTTTAAGTAGTAAAAAAAAAAAAAAAACAACAACAACAAGGGATACCTGGGTGACTCAGTTGGTTGAGCACCAGACTCTTGATACTGGCTCCGGTCATGATCCTAGGATTGAGCCCCATGTCGGGCTCTGTCCTGAGCATGGGGCCTGCTTGCAATTCTCTCTTTCTTCCTTTGCCCCTCTCCCCAGCTTACACATACACTCTCTCTCTCTCAAAAAAAAAAAAAGTAATAAAAACAAAATATATTAATTCAAATGTATTCATATGATAATTGGATCCTATCAGATATTGTGCTGACATAATAACTGATTTTTGGTTGATACCTTAAACACTCTTCTTTTTTGTAATTGTGTATTAATTATGAAATTTGTAGGTTTGCAGTTCTTTTTAATACAAAGGGAAGAAGGGAGGGGTGACAGAGAAAACAAAGATAGCATGATTACATACAGTCGAGTGCAGAACAGTTCCTTAATGGAAAATAGAAAAGGTCTAACTGGAGGAAGTAGAAATGAATGCTGACTGAGGGGAACAAAGACAGAAGAAAAAAATTAAATCTCCTTACAAGTTACAGCGCATGAAACAGGCAGAGTGACCTTCTCTAGAATCTCAACTGCCTTGAGGTTAATACTTTGCTAAGGGCAAAGGCAATCTTAGCTTAACATTAGCTCGATCTCCAGGTCCTGTAAATCTCCTTTAAATTTTTTTAATGTTTATTTATTTATTTTTGAGAGACTGAGAGAGAGAGTGTGTGTGTGTATGTGAAGGGGAGAGGAGCAAAGAGACAGAGAGAGAGAATCACAAGCAGGCTCCATGCTGACAGTGCAGAGCCTGATGCAGGGCACAATTTCATAAACCATGAAATCGTGTCCTGAACCAAAATCAAGAGTCAGACACTTAACCAACTGAGCTACCCAGGCACCCCTATAGGTCTCCTTTAATATATAAAAATTCCTTTGGAAACTTCCTTTATCTCTACCCCCCAAGATATGTGTTAGCAATTATCCTCTACGCACATGGCCCACTGATAGACAGCTAAAGGGTCTGTTTTACTAGAAAGTAGTAAGTGACCTTCTCCTAATAGCAGGTAGCCCCTCAAGGTCCTAGAAACCTGGCTTCCAGATACCTTAGAGACTTACTCTCCCCCTACCCCTTCCCAACTTGAAAGTATATAACCAGTCACCCCTCACAACCCAGTGCAGCTCTTCCTGTCCTTGGGTCCTGTCCCTGTGCTTTAATAAAACCACCTTTTTGCACTGAAGACATCTCAAGAATTCTTTCTTGACCATTCCCTCCTGGACCCCAACATTTTCACATCACTGACTGTGGAAATATCACTGATAACTACTACAAATGAAAAGCAGAAAAAAAATTACTTGAGGCCATCAATATAACCTCACAGAAAATAATTTTGGTAGTCAGTGAACCAGGATATTAAGAACTTGGGAGGAGGGAGGTGCCTGGCTGGCTCAGTCAGTAGAGTATGCGATGCTTGATCTTGGGGTTGTCAATTTGAGCCCCATGTTGAGTGTAGAGATTACTTAAAAATAAAATCTTAAAAAAAAAGAAAGAACTTTATAGGAGTTGGATTGTTAGGATCAAATTTATTTGTATATATGTGTGTGTATGTATGTGTGTCTGTGTTTACACACACATATATGTATCAATTCATATGGACATATATATGAGTCCAAAGTATGGGGTCTTGTTAGAAGACACAACACTGGGCTTGCAGTATAGAGCAAATGGGAGGGGAAATTTGGAACCTCACAGAAGATGACACCAATCTTTCTGTATGAAAGACATTGAAGTAAAACCTGCACAGAACTGCATGCGCTCCATCTGTCTGGAATAATTTTTTGTTTATTATTAAACAACCTGAGGGCCCCTGGCTGGCTCAGTCAGTAGAGCATGTGACTCTTGATCTCGGGTTGTAAGTTCAAGCCCCATGTTGTGTGCAGAGATTACTTAAACATAAAACCTTAAGTTACATTTAGCTTTTTTTTTAATCTGTAAAAATATTTAGTTTTTGATGCAAATTATAAGTTACCTATTTTAATCAGTGATAAAGAAGGTTATAGTGCCCCAATCTTAAAGGAAATACCTCATCACCAAAGAAATACCTTATATCAGCTATTAGGGGTAATAGGGCAATGTAAGAAAGTTCCTGGAGATTAGCATCTAATTTCTGTGATGAATCTAGTGAAATCTTTTGTCACAGATGAGTTTATTGCCACTTTTCAAAATCTCCCTTTGGTACAGCTTCTTCATTATATATCCATTGCCTATGGGAAGATTTTTAAATATCAGAAATTGATACCCTGTTTCTGAAAAATTCTGAATATATCAGTGATAATATTTAGCAACAAAAAAGGATATAGTTTCATGAAATTTCAAGTTGCCCTTAAAATAATCTAACCCATTCAAATGAGCAGATAGAGGACCTAAGAGATTAAATATCTTGACCAAGATTATTGAAACAGCCTATGTCAGGGTTAGAAGGAGAATCTACTTTTGGTCTCACATTTTAATGTCTCTGGTACATTAGTTTCCTGCCTAAACTGTTAGTTTCAAGTCTCTTTTCTCGTACACACACACACACACACACACACACACATCAGGAACACAAAAGGAAGGAAACAAATACATGTGTATATAATTGAAAATATAAATGTCTCTAAAAGGAGACATTAGGAAATGACGTTAGATTATAAGATATAATCATTCCAAAAACGTTATGCTTAGTGTTAAGAACTGACAAATCAAGGAGAATGTATAGATATATTTTAAGTTACTTTCATCAAAACTTCTAATGAAATTTCATGGTTATATCAAGGATAATGTGGAAAAGATGCAGACAGGAAGAACAACACATCCCTAAATCGTTGAACCTGTTTCAGTGTGGAGGATTGAGAAAAGTTGACTCTGGTGTATTGACCAGTACCGTGTATCCCAAATATTTTTTATTAAGATTTTAATTTTTAAATAATCTCTACACCCAATGTGGAGCTCAAACTCACAGCCCTGAGATAAAAAAAAATCATAAGCTCTACCAACTAAGGTAGCTAGGTGCCCCTCCCTGAAGCAATTTTTATTTATTTATTTATTTATTTATTTATTCATTTATTCATTTATATTTATTTTTTCTTTTTAGGTTTATTTGAGAGAGAGAGAGAGAGTATGTGTGGGAGGGGGGTCGGGGAGGGACAGAGAGAGGGAAGGAGAGAGAGAGAATCTCAAGCAGGCAGGCTCCACACTGGCAGTGCAGAACCTGATGCAGGGCTCAAATTCACCAACCAAGAAATCCTGCCCTGAGCCAAAACCCAGAGTCGGTCGCTTAACTGACTGAGCCACCCAGGCACCCCTTATTTATTATTTTTTAATGTTTATTTCTATTTTGAGAGAGAGTGCAATAAGTGGAGATGGAGAGAGAGAGAAAGAGACATTGAATCCCAGGCAGACTCTGCACTGACAGCAGAGAGCCCAATGTGGGACTCAAACTCATGAATCATGAGATCATGATCTGAGCTGAAGTTGGGCACGTAACCAACTGAGCTACCTGGGTGCCCCTGAAATAGTTTTTAAAAGACAATTTGTGCTATAGTTTGCAGAGCAACCACAGGGGAGATATTCAGCAATAACCATCACTGGTCTGAGATTTCATCCTACTGCCAAGCTAAAACGTTAGTCTGTCACATTTATGGATTCTGGCAGAAGGTACAATACTCCAAGGTCAGAGACAAAGGTCTTTATTGCTCACAAGACAGCAGGCAGCATGAGCTTCATATTTACATATGTTCCCTTGCCCTTCAAGTTCTTTAGAATTGGTATGGAGCAGTCCGGATGGATAATGTGCAGAGTGGGTTTATGTCACAAATAAGGAATCCTGAGCTTAAGAGGCAAATTCTTTACAGGAGACTTCCAAGAAACCTGCCTTGGGGCAAAGGGAGATATTATCTTTATTGTCCCGGAGAGCTAACAAATCTGTCTTCTGACCAAGGAGTGAGACACTGCTTCTATCATCCAAGGCTGTTTGCTTATACAAACATCTTGAAAATAGAGTCTGGAGCAAAAGTTCTCAGTGCTTTTATTTAAAGTGTTATGGAATCTGGTCTGGATTACCCAGCAGAAGAACCAAGAAGCATGAGGAGATCTTGGAAGACAAGAGGTTTATTTTACACCAATGGGCTCAGAGGAGATCATTCTCCAGAGGTCTGAGTCCAGAGAATAAGCAGAGGGAATAATTTATAACCCATTACTTCTGCATTCCTCATTAGTAGTAATTTGGCGCATGACAAGCGGGGGGGGGGGGGGGGGGGGGGGGGGGGGGGGGGGGGGGGGGGGGGGGGGGGGGGGGGGGGGGGGGGGGGGGGGGGGGGGGGGGGGGTGCCGGGAAGAAGAAGCTGGAAGGGGGAGACTTTAATCAGGAACAGGAATTTCCTTATCAGTCCTGTCTGCCATCTTATAAGATCTATAATCTTATAGATTTTTCCCTATCAAAAGGGCACACAAAAATGTGGAAGGTCCATGGAAAATTGGGTCCCAACAGGTGACTGTGCCATCAGTCATTCTTGAATGTGCACAAACTGTTTCAATGAATTTGCTCTGATTGGTCACCTTCTCAACTTTGCTGGGCCAGAAGATGGGGTGTGACAGCTGGCATCTGCTTTCAGGAGGACCCATCGAGAAATGATGAGCCTTAAATCATACATGTGCCCTCCCAGGCCCTCACAGAACCCCTTACAAAACTTGCAATGCCCTTGCCACTCATTTCTATGAATTTCTCATTCTGCACCAGTAAGAACAAGAAAAGGAGGAAAAGAGGAAGAATATTACAATAGAATTATTTTATTATTCAACAGTTTTATGGACTTCCCTCCAGGACTTTTTCTGTCTTCAGAGATGTAACTGGGATGTGCCACATGGAGTCACACATCGGGCAACTTCTGGGAGGAGGGAGAGAAATTACCCACTTCTCTGCCTGAGGAGTCTGGGGTGACAAGGTATGAAACCAGGAGTTCAAACAACCATCACATCAGCCATTGTCACTTGTTACTGGATTGAACATTGGGTTTACCCATTTAGAGCTTTTTCTTGGTTCATTGTGTGAGGAGGTAGTAGAGGCAGTATGATAATGAGCACAGTCTCCTCAAAAGAGCTAGGAAATCAGCCCCCGCTACCCTCAACAACAACCAGATCTGCCTTGGTAAGATGTAGAACAAATTATAATTGGAGAAAAGTCAGAATCCTAAATTAATATGCCATCCTTAACATAGTTTTTTATAAAGAAGTAGCTGAGGGGCACCTGGGTGGTTGAGTTAGTTAAATGTTTGACTCCTGGTTTCAGCTTGCCAAGATCTCATGGTTCGTGAGTTCGAGTCCCAAGTCAGGCTCTGGGCTGACAGCTAAGAGCCTGCTTAGGATTGTCTCTCTCCCTTTCCCTGCCCTTCCCCTGCTCGCTCACTTCTCTCTCTCTCTCTGTCAATTAATTAATTAATTTAAAAAAAAGAAGTATCTGATATGGGGAACAAAGAAAAAATGTAGATAAAATTAAATTTCCTTATATGACCTCTAGCCCATTGATAAATACTTGAGGCTGGAAGAGTAGAACATCCCTCCAGGAACTCTCAACTGTTTTAATGCTAATGATTTGCTAGAGGGAAAAACAACCTCAGCTTGACAATAGCTAGGCCACCAGGACCCTGAGAGTTTCTCTAGTATATGAAAGACCTTTTGGAAACTTCTCCTTGGCCTTACCTCCCCAACTCCCAAGTATGCAAGCAATTGCCCTTCACACCCCCCAGTGCAGCTCTTTCTGCCCGCAGGTCCTGTCCCTATGCTTTAATAAAACCACCTTTTTGCACCAAAAACATCTCAAGAATTCTTTCTTGGCTGTCGGCTCCAAACCCCAGCATTTTCCACATTAGTATCCAACCTAGTTTCTGATTCATTTCAGTGAGTTACAATTCTTAACTATTTGCCCCCAGACTATGGGGCAATTAGTGTGTTTAAGACCCTGTCATTTTCCTACCTAATTATGGAGAATTCACATGCAAAAAAGGCCATTTGGTCCCTGTTTACATTTTTATTTAGTTCCTAAGAACTCTGTGCTTGTCAGTATAAAATATTAACAAAGAAATACTTAATTTTTATGTTTTAACAGAGTATAACATCAAGGATTTAGCTGAAAATTCTCTGTCTTCTCTTTGTCACTGTCCTCTGCAGGGGCTTGCTTAAAATTTTCTTTGCAGCATAAAGAACAGACAGGGATATTGAAACTCTGGAAGAGATATTTCTGCATTAGCTGTGACATTTTAGGCACAAGCTAGGTAACTTCTGATGGACCAATTGCTCAAAGATTTTATATTTATTATATTTTTTAAAGTTTGTTTACTTATTTATTTATTTGTTTTGAGATCGAGTACATGCATGCGCATGTGCACACACACACCTGCAAGTGGGGATGGGCAGAGAGAGAATCTCAAGCAGGCTTTGTACTCTCTGTGTAGAGCCTGACACAGGGCTCGAACTCAGGACTTGGACTCTCAAACCATGAGATCATGACCTGAACCGAAATCAAGAGTGAGATGCTTAACAGACTGAGCCACCCAGGGGCCCCGGGAAGATTTTATTTTAAATGGCAAGCAGAATCTTTGAAGATGTGGAGAAGGAAAAATAATTTTCCCTCAATCCTTTTAGATTCTTGGCTGAGACACCCCTGTAATAAGACAGATTAATGGGAAAAAAATAGAAGTTTAATAACACGTATGCCTCTTGTATACATGGGAGAGACCCAGGAAAACTGAGTAACTCCCAGTAATGACCCAAGCCACCACCTTACATAATACCTGCAAGTAAAGATGAAAGAAGATGTTGGGGGGAGGGGAGGCCAGTTGTGAGAGGTCACCAGGACAGTAAACAACAGTAAGGTCGTTATATAGATTTAAATCCTTACCTTCTTTATTGATGAGTTTTCAGAGATTTAGTCATCCTGGTAGGAAGGGGAAGACACCCCTACAAATGGAGATTTCCTTCATAAATGCAAATATCTCTTACAAAATTTACAACCCTTTTACAAAATTTTACAAAATTTCTCTTCTCAGTTTTTCAGAGCTTTTTCTATGTTTGCTATTTCTTAGAAATAATCAGCCTAAAAGAACCCTTATACCAAAGAGGCATATTTTGGGGACAAATTCTGCTCTCCTTCAAATAATTTTTTTCCTGTTGTGTTGTTGTGATTTTGTTGCAGAATTCTTGCACAGAGAGTCATGACACTGAGGCTTTTCTTTCTGGGAAGCTTACTTTATTCCAGCAGAATCGCTCAGTTGGGTTTGTACCCAAAGAACTGAGCCCCGATCACCACGTGGTGTGGTTTTTTATGTATTTTTTACTTCTTTGTCTCCCCTATATGGTAACACAAACATGTAGTCTGGTTAAAGTGGTCTCCTGTTACAAGGTCGTGAGGGATGTTGTCACATACATGAATAGCAAGGTTGTCTTGAGATGTTCTTTTTTTTTTTTTTCTTTCCTTAAGGAAGGGACCTGGCCACAATTTATGAGAAATATTTCTTATACTTAGCCAGTCCAAGGCTTCTGGCTTCTGGCTCCTGCAAACCCTTGGAATTTCCTGAGCAAAAAGAGCCTCACACCTGTTATTCATAACCCCTTTCCACCACAAGTGGGTTTATGTTAACGGAGTGACTTTTGGAAAGCACCCAAAGATGTAGGCTGGTTGGCAGGGAAACCAGTCATGAAGAGAGGTTTGGAATTCTCAGTCCCAAACCCCTGACCTCAGGAGAGAAGGGGACTTGGAGGTTGAATCCATCACAAATGGGTTATCATTTAATCAATCATGGCTATGTAATGAAGCCTCCATAGAAACCCAAAAGGACAGAGTTTGGAGAGCTTCCAGGTCAGTGGACACGTGGAAATTTGGGGCAGGTGGCACACCTGGAGAGGGCATGGAAGCCCCACGCCTTTCCCTCCTACTTTGCCCTATGCAGCTCTTCCATCTGGCTGTTCTTGAGTTCTATCCTTTTTTAATATACATAATTTTTTAAATGTTTATTTCTGACAGAGACAGAGCATGAGGGGGAAAGGGACAGAGACAGAGGGAGACACAGAATCTGAAGCAGGCTCCAGGCTCTGAGCTGTCAGTGCAGAGACTGACACAGGGCTGAAACTCACAAACTGTGAGATCCTGATCTGAGCCAAAGTCAGATTTTTAACTGACTGAGCCACCCAGGAATCCCAGAAAATTTCTAATATTGTCTGTAATTTTCTTTAAAATATAGTTTGTATGGGGGGGATAAGTTTCAATCTATACCCTAGATCTCAGTAAATGAGCATTTGAGGGGCGCCTAGGTGGCTCAGTTGGTAAACCTCTAATTTCAGCTCAGGTCATGATCTCTTGGTTCCTGGGTTTGAGTCCCGGGTCAGGCTCTGTGCTGACACCTCAGAGCCTGAAACCTGCTTCAGATCGTGTATCCCTCACTCTCTCTGCCCCTCTCCTGCTCACTCTCTGTCTCTCAAAAACGAATAAACGTTAAATGAACACATGAGTCCTCTAATCAAGAGTATACACTACTGGGCGTTGTTATCTAGCATTTCAGAATCTGTATTCAGAAATTCAGGCTCCATGGGTGCCCTTCAACTATTGTTATCTCTGATCAGCACCAGATGGTTTTTTAATTAGTAAAATTTAAAAAGTGATCTTAACAGCTGGCTTGAATGGTTTTAACATATGTGGATTGACTAGAAGTATTATCTATATTTCTGTCTTTCATGAAGTGAAATAGGAGATCTAGAGAAGCCAGGGTGTTGGTCCTTGTGAGTAGATCATCTTGTATTGCTAATTGGTACTTACCAAACTTCTCAAACTGTGGTAAATGGAGGCAGTGGTACACACACTGAAGTTAGGACTTTATCCCACCATAAGGACTGAGATCAAAAACAAGAGTCATTTCCTCGACTGTGTGCATTTCAAAGAGAAGGCTCTCAGGTCTTTGAGGAAATAGTTCTGAGTACAAGAAGATTTATATCTCAAAGGGGCAGAGAAGGAATTTATAATTGTAAGCTTTCTAAAGTAACTGCACGTAAAGGGGGTTGAGGGGCCTATCTGCCTATTGCCAAGTTTTAGCTGGAACAAACAGTAAATTATCCTGGCAGTCTTGAACTTTCTCAGGTAGTCATTTTCCAGACTTGCTTTGGGTTTACAGTATAGACCGAATGGGAGGGGGAGTTTGGAACATCACAGAAGTTTCGTGTCCAAGAAAGACATTGAAGTAAAACCTGCACAGATCTGCATTCATTCTCTCTGTCTGGAATCACTTTGCATTTATTATTAAACAAGTTGAGGGGCATGTGGCTGGTGCAGTTGGTAGAGCATGTGGATCTTAATCTCAGAGTTATGGGTTTGAGCCCCATGTTGGGTGCAGAGATTACAAAAAAAACCCCTCTTTTTAATATTCATTTTGAGAAAGAAAGAACGTGAGCAGGGGAGGGGCGGAGAGAGGGAGAGAGAGAGAATCCCAAGCAGGCTGTCAGTACAGAGCCTGACATTGGGCTCGATCTTGTGATTCCTAGATCTTAACCTGAGTCGAAATCAACAGTCGGACGCTTAACTGACTGAGCCACCCTGGCATCCTAAGCTTAAAAATAAACTTAAAAAAATGACTAGTCATGAGAAAGTTGTCAAGGTAATGAGCAGATCTGTCTCACACTAAGTAACTGTTCTGCCTCTTTAGAATGGTGATCCTTGTCCAGAAAGTTTTTTGCAACAAATTCTTGATTCCAGACTGCTGCTTTCTCATTTTCCTCCTAGTTTCCCTTCTGAAGCCCACAGGAACTTGATTTCTTCATCTATACGGGAATATATTTGCACCACAGGCAGCATCATTCACAGAGATTAGGAAGCGGAGCCCTTCTGCTAGAGATTTGCAGTGACGGCTGACACATTCTGACATAACCACCCTGCAACCAGCTCCCACTGGTAAAAGGATTTGGGGAGATTCCCTTCTGTAGCCAACCATAGCAAATGACTTGTAGCTCCAACTCTTTTTACTTAACGATATAATGTGGCATAAAATTTCCATACATGTTTGGATATTGGGTTAAGACAAACAGACTTCTGTAGTATCTCACAATATAAATTCAATTACTTTATATTGAGGAAAATTTATTCTTTTTTTCCCCAAGTAAATGGAAATGCAGATGAGTAAACTCAGGCTTTTGACCTCGTCTTGTTTCAATTTTCTGAAATACTCAACAAGTGAACAATGGATCTCACTTTCACCTGTTCCATCCTTTTAAGAGTTTAGCCAGCTCTTTCCACACTTAACCTTTGTGTTTACTACAACTTTTCCATTATAATCTACTTTTCATTAGAGCTTAAGAACTCTGAGATTTCTTCTTCCAGCATCCCTCTCGTTACTATTTAAGACAGTTTCCTGTAGCCTCAGCCTGGGTCAAAGTGAACTGAATATTGATGTTAATCATGTGAGTTTTCTGAGGCCTAAATCTGAAGGTCAGGCTGAGCCGCACACCATCCGAATCAATATGAAATACCCAGAAGGGGGATATTTGGTGAGAGAAATTGGACACTTAGTGAAATTATGCTTGAGAGAAACCAAATCTTTTCCTGCTTTGAATTTCAAGTCCCACACATCAGCAAGTGACTCAGATGCAATTTGCAATTCTGCTTTGAAAAGTGAAGTATATAAAATATTATCCTCTGTAGCATGTACTAAATTCAGAGCTTTTCTTGTATTTGTCCCTGTTCACATTGCTGTTTCTTGGGAAACCAAACATATTTGGATGCAAATAATCACTTCTAGTTTCTTGCTGTTTTCTTCTGAATTGCATACTGGGAGGCGAAATCTTTGAATAAATCTGAAAGAAGGAATAGGTGAAAGAAGGGGGAAGAGAGGACCGTGATTGGTACATAGTTTGGTTCTCTTGTGGTGGGGAAATGAGACCTATTATTCTGGCCAGGATAGCCTGTAAGCCTAGAATTAGGCTCCTACCATCTTTGGGGGACATTTGCCTTGTTCTAGTTTAGAGGCTGTGCTTCTCCATTCATCCTCCCTGGTAATACAGTTAATAAAAATTGAATCTTGACCTTATTTCAGTGTCTTCTCTCATCTTTGCGTTACAGTGCTATTGTCTTAGAGGGTATTGGCCTGGATATCAGGAGAGAGCAGGCATCAACTCCAAAGACCACCCCCTCTGCCTCAGTGAAGACACTTAACCAGGAATTCATTTTAAGGAGTAGAGCAAGGGGCAGAGGAACCTTAGAGACTGAAATAAATCTTAATGTTTATTTATTTTTGAGAGAGAGTGTGTGTGTGTCTGCACAAGTAGGGGAGGGGCAGAGAGAGAAGGGGAGAGAGGATCCAAAGTGGGCTCTATGATGACAGCAGCGAGCCCAATGAAGGGCTTGAACTCAACAACCACAAGATCATGACCTAAGTTGAAGTCAGATGCTCAACCAACTGAGCCACCCAGGTGCCCCTGATATAGTTTAATCTAAATGACACATGGAGAAGTACCTTAAAATGCATTATTTAAATCAGAAAGCAGATAAGTTTAAATTGAGTTATATATACGCACCCATATATATGTACAATAAATGTTTGTATGTATGTATATGTATAGTACATATATGTGTATACATTGTATATGTGTGTATTTTTATAATATATATGTGTGTGCATATGTATATACATATATGTGTATGTAGTCTACCACCTAAGAAGTAGATGTAACTTGGACAAAGACCAAATTAGTTACAAAATAAAAAATAAAGAAGCTCCATTTCTCTACCTGTTAAATTTATTGTGTAAAATTTGCAACCCACCTGTGTTTCTATCTTGGCTTACTCTTTAATTGCCTTCCATTGTGTCTCCTGCTAGATTGAAATCTCATTGAAAGTTTTAGTTTCTAGACAAATCAAATGTACAGTGTGTGTTCGCTAATTAATTTCTGGATGAATTATTAAGATTAATTATCTCAGTTTCTTGAACATAGGAGAACTGGGTTTAAATGCAATTTTACTGTCACATTGAGGCAACATGGTAAAAATACCTCTGTTCTTTTCCTTTTATATAATGAAGAATGGACATCTTTGGAGGGAAAGAATCATTTCTACTCTTTGTTTATTTCACTATTATTATTTATTTTTATTTTAGAGAGAGAGAGAGCATGAGTGGGAGAGAGGGGCAGAGGGAGATAGAGTGAGAATCCCAAGCAGGTTCCATACTCATTGCAGGGCCCATCAGGGGATTCAATCCCACAAGAATAAGATCATGTCCTGAGCCGAAATGAAAAGCCAGACACTCAACCAACTAGCCACGTTGGTGTCCCTGGTTTCACTATTAAGAAACATTGTCTCAAAGTGAAAGATATTTCCTCAGAGCACTGGGAAAACTGGGAACAACTCAAAGAAGGTCGAACACACAAGCCCAATAGTTGGAGCTATGATTTCACACTCTGAGAGCTTCCTGGAATCCTCATGTGAGCAACCATTGTGAAGTTTTGATATTTTTTTCCATTTATTTTATTGAGGTGTAATTGACATATAATGTATTAGCTTCAGGAGTATAACATAATGATTCAATATTTGTATATGTTACAAAATGATCACCACAATAATTCTAGTTAACATCCATCACCATATATAGTTAAAATCTTTTTTTTCTTGTGATGAGGACTTTTAAGAGTTACTCTCTTAGAAACTTTCAAATGTGCAATACAGTGTTATTAACTATAGTCACCATGCTGTACATTATGTTTCTAAGACTTATTTAATTTATAACTGGAAGTTTGTACCTTTTAACCACCTTTTACCCAATCTCCCACCTACCACCTCTGGCAAGCCCCGATCATTTTTCTGTATCTATGAGCTTAGTTCTTGTTTGTTTGTTTTTTCTTGTGGATTCCACATATAAGTGAGAGCATATGGTATTTTTTTTTTCGGACTTTATTTCACTTAGCATAATGCCCTCAAGGTCCATCGATGTTGTTAAAAATGGCAAAATTCCATTCTTTTTTATGGCTGAATAATAATTTGAAATTTTCATCTTCATTGAGGGAAGCATTCATTGGCATCCAGCAGTATACCAGGCACTTATATTGGCTGCAGGCCTTTGAGTGAATTAGGCTCAAGAGCTTGGCTATCCTTGCATAAAACACCTTTCAAGGAAATGCCTGACAAGAAATGTAATCACACTCCTCTCTCTTCACTCAATTACCAGAGGGGAAAGAGAGTTTTAGCAAGAACACGACAGCTGTAAGTTTATTGTTTATTAAACATGTACTCAGTCATCAGTAATTTTCAGAGAGAGGAATCCAAGAATATGTCAGGAAATTTCATTCATTGAAATTAATCTTGATGTATCTTTGCAAGAGATTTGGAATTAGGGATTGTATTTTATTGCAGGGAAATGTGTGATTTATGTATATAAACTTAACTAGGCTGAGCTCTTGAATCAGGCTCCTTTCTTCCTGTAGGATGCTAATGATCCTTTAACATTTTCAGAGAGGATGGACCCTCCATCTAGATTCTATACACTAGCTGACTGCTATAACTTGAGTGTTCGGCCATTTCACTATTAGATTCTAATTTGTTTTCCTATAAATCACTTTAAGGGAGGCACGCTGAATAGGAAAAACTAATAATCCTTTCAAATATCTGTCAAGACTTTACTGCTTGATACATATGGCCTCCAGCTAGTTGAGCATCACTACATTATCAAGGACAGCATCATAAAGTGAGAGGAGAGACTAGGTTTCTAGGGCAAAAGTGCTAATCAGCTATATGCTGCTGGGTTTGATGTCTTCAGTAGCCTACATGACAAGGAACATGTGGACCTGTTGAATTGAACTGCATTAAATCAGGATGCTTTTATCAATCTTGAAAACCAATTTTACATGATTTACCAGAAATGAAAGCAAAAGCTGTCCCAGAAAGAGTATGCTACTGGCAAAACTATCTAAACACATTATGAAGAAATTAATATTTTTAAGTCTCTCTGTGGGGCAAAACATAGTTTATTTGAGGTGAAAGGGTGCACATCATTCTAAGAGTTTTGCCAAATAAATACTAATTTCTCTGTTTGACAAACATATTTTCAGGGTGCCATTACTTTTAGAAACCTTCCCTTAATCAATTTTGCAAAGTGTGTCTTCTAAAAGAGTGTAGAAAAACTGTTCCATGTCTTTATAGACTTTAAGGAATCAGAAACCTGGAAAGACCATAAGGATCCATGTAATCCTGCATTTCTAAAGTTAAAGAAAATGAAATAAAATTTAAATGACCTGATTCATGTCATTAGTTTGGTGGCAAAATCCAAAGCAACAGCTGAGGACAGAGCATTCACTGAGCATATACTATGTGCTAGTTGCTCTTCTATGTGCTTTACACGTATTAACTTTTATAGAACAAAACCCAATCAGGCAGGTATTATCATCCTCATGGTACAAATGAGAAAACTGAAGCAGGAAGAGTAATTGGCCCAAGGTCATGTAACCCGTGAGTGCCAAAACCAAGATTCAAACCCAAACAGTTTGGTTCCCAATTTTATGCTCTGAAAAATTAGGCTATCCTGCCAACTCATGTGTTTATTATTTTTATTTAAGGGATTGAAACATTAACCTTTTTTTTTCTTTTTAGAGAGCAGAAGCAGGGAAGAGGGACAGAGGGGGTTATAGAGAGAGAATCTTAAGCAGGCTCCATGCTCAGCAGGGAGCTTGATGCAGGGCTTGATCCCACGACCCTAGGATCATGACCTGAGCCAAAATCAAGAGTTGCATGCTCAACTTACTCAGTCACCCAGGCGCCCTAGGGCATTACCCTTTTAATCAGTTTTATTGAGGTATATAATCTCTATATGATAAAATTTACCCATTTGAAATGTGTGACTTGGTGAATTTTGAAATTATGTATAACTACCACCACAATGAAGCTATTAAAATTTTTCATTACTCCTCTAAATCCCCTTATGCCTTCTCTTCATCAGTTCCTCTACTCCATTCCTGGCCACTGACAATCAATAAACTGTTGTCACTATGTGTGCTTTTCCTGGAATTACATATAAATGAAATTATAAAGTCGATCTTTGTGTCTTTCAATTAGCATAATGCTTTTAAGATTCATTCATGTTGGACCTAGAGGGAGTCATGCTAAGCAAAATAAGTCAGGCAGAGAAGGACAGATACCATATGTTGTCACTCATAGAGCTAACAGGAGAAACCTAACAGGGGACCATGGGAAGGGGAAGGGGGGGGAAAAGAGTTAAGGAGAGGAAGTGAGGCAAATCATGAGAGACTTTTGAATGCTGAGAACAAACTGAGGGCTGAAGAGGGGGGGGAAAGGGGGGGGGGGGGTGATGGTCATGGAGGAGGGCACTTGTGGGGAAGAGCACTGGGTGTTATGTGGAAACCAACTTAGTAATAAACTATTAATAAAAAAAAGATTCACCCATTTTGTTATATCAGTAGTTCCTGCTTTTTTACTGCTAAGTAGTATACCATAGTATGAATAAATCACAATCTACCTATTCATAATTGTTGGACTTTTGGGTTATTACCACTTTTTAACTGTTACAGATAAATCTTCTTTGAATAGTTCTATAAAATTTTTGCATGGACGTGTGTTTCAATTTCTTTTGGGCAAATCCTTAGTAGTGAATTGCTGAGTCCTTTAATAAGTATATGCTTAAATTTGTAAGACAATGCCAAAGTGCTTTTCAAACTTGGCTTTACCATTTTGCATTCACAACAAATGCATGAAAGTTCCATTGTTCCACATTCTCACCAACAGTTATATTTTATTTTATTTATTTTTTAAAGATTTATTTTTATGTAATCTCTATACCCAACCTGGAGCTAGAGCCTATAGCCCTAAGATCAAGAGTCACATGCTCCACCAACTGAGCCAGCCAGGCACCCCAGTTATATTTTGATTTTAGCCATTCTCATGCATATATAATTGCATTTGCTTTGGTTTAAATTTGTCTTTCCCTGATGATTAATGACATTGTTTATCTTTTCATGTACTTAATGATGTTTTATGTGTTCTCCTTTTCAAAATGCCTGTACAAACATTTTACTCATTTTTTTACCCTTTTAACAGATTTTATTTATTTTTTTAACTTTATTTTTTAACATATGCATTTATTTTCCATCATTTACAATACAATAGTTACAATGACACTCCAAACAGAAAAGCAAAGTAAAAAATCATAACCCCAACTTCTATTTCATGTAATTAGACTTATACAGAAATTAGAAGGTTAAGTA
>NC_043717.1:30126646-30226385 GCF_006229205.1 Suricata suricatta
CATTTTAGCCACTCTGACTGGTGTGAGGTGGTATCTCAGTATGGTTTTGATTTGCGTTTCCCTGATGATGAGTGATATTGAGCATCGTTTCATGTGCCTGTAGGCCATCTGGATGTCCTCTTTGGAGAAGTGTCTGTTCACATTTTACTCATTTTTGAATCAGGATGTGTGTCTCTTAGTGCATTTTTCTGGAAACAAATCAATTCAACTGTCAACAAGTCAAAAAAATTTTCAGGAAAGTTCTTTGCGAATATATTTCTCTTAGTAGGTTTTCAATAGATGCTCATTACCAGTCCCTCTACTTTTACTTTGTTAAAAATTTTTTAATGTTTTAGTTATTTTTGAGAGAGAGAGACAGTGGGGGAGGGGCAGAGAGAAAAGGAGACAGAATCTGAAGCAGGCTCCAGACTCTGAGATGTCAGCCCAGAGCCTGATGCAGGGCTGGAACTGCTCTGTTGAACTCTTAATATATACCCAAATTGGCCATGATTTTCTTTTAATTTTATTTTAGGGAGAGAGAGAGCATCAGAAGGGGAGAGAGGTAGAGGGAGGGAGGGAGGAGGAGAGAGAGAGAGGGAGGGCGGTAGGGGGAGAGAGAGAGAATCCTAAGCAGGCTCCATGCTGAGTGCAGAGCACGAACTAGGGACTTAATCCCACGACCCTGGGTTCATGACCTAAGCTGAAATCAAGAGTTGGACACTTAACCAATGGAGCTGCCCAGGTGCCCCCAAATTGTTCATGATTTATTAATACTTTTGTATCTTCCTGAATTCACTGGATTTTGGAATCAATGTTTATGAGGTAATTTTTAGGTTTTTTTAATTTAATAGCTTTATCTAGCTTTGGTATAAAGGGAAGTCTGTCCTCTTAAAATGAGTTAATAAGTGTTTACTCCTTTTTCATTTGGGGGCTTGAAGTTTCCATTTTTAGGAAGCTTGGATATGAATTACATTCTTTAATACATAAAGATCTATTCAGGTTATCTTTTTTTTTGAGTGAACTTTGATAAGTGTCTTTCAAGGAATTTGTTCATTTCATTTAAAATTGCAAGTTTTGGGGTGCCTGGGTGGCTCAGTCACTTAGGCCTCCGAGTTAGGCTCAGATCATGATCTCACATTTGTGGGTTCAAGCCCCACATCAGGCTCTCTGCTGACAACTCAGAGCCTGGAGCCTGCTTCCGATTCTGTGTCTCCCTCTCTCTGCCACTCCCTGCTCATGCTCTGTCTCTCTATGTCTCAAAAATAAATAAAAAACATTAAAAAAAATAAAATTGCAAGTTTTGGAGCACTTGGGTGGCTCAGTCAGTGAAGCATCCAACTTTAGCTCAGGTCATGATCTTGCAGTTGGTGGGTTCAAGCCTTGCATCAGGCTCTGGGCTGACATCTCAGAGTCTGGAGCCTGCTTCGGATTCTATGTCTCCCTCTCTGCTCTTCCCCCTTTAATGCTCTGTCTCTCTCAAAAATAAATAAACATTAAAAAATAAAATAAATTTACAAAATTCCTTGTTCTCATTTTAATGACCATAGGATCTGTATTGATAGCGGCTCTTTATTGCTTACAATATTAATGGTGTATTCTTTCTATAATTTTTTTTGGTCAGTTTGATGTGAGATTTATTAATTTATAGATATTTTCAAGTATTTTTTGTATTAATTTTTCTCCAATATAAATCACTGTTCTATTTCATTTATTTCAGTAATTATCTTTTTTTAAATTTTTAAATGTTTATTCATTTTTGAGAGAGAGAGAGAGAGAGAGAGAGAGAGAGAGAGAGAGACAGAGTGCAAGCAGGGAAGGGACAGAGAGAGAGGGAGACACAGAAACCGAAGCAGGCTCCCGGCTCTGAGTTGTCAGCACAGAGCCTGCCACAAGGTTAAACCCATGAACTGTGGGCTCATGACCTGAGTGGAAGTCAGACACTTGACTGAGCCACGCAGGTGCCCCATATTTCAGTAATTATCTTTATCATTCTTTTCTTCTCTTTGTTTTGATTTTATATTCTTCTATTTTTCCTAGTTTCTTTTTTCTTTAAAAACATTTTTTAAATGGTTATTTATTTTTGAGAGATAGAAAGAAACAGCACAAATGGAGGAGGGGCAGAAAGAGAGAGGGAGACATAGAATCCAAAGCAGGCTCAAGGCTCTGAGCTGTCAGCACAGAGCCTGAAACAGGGCTCAAACCCAAAACCCTGAGATCATGACCTGAGCCAAAGTTGGTCACTTAACTGATTGAGCATTCCTGGGGTCCCATATTTTTCCTAGTTTCTTGAGGTAGAAACCTAGACCTCTGATGCAAGACCTTTTTTCCCCCCAATGTAAACATTTGATGCTATAATTTTCCTCTAAACATGGCTTTCTCTATACCCCACAAATTTTGATACCTGGTATACTCCCTTGCATTTACTTCAAAATACTGTCTCATTTTCACTGTGATTTAGTATTTGATACATCAGTTATTCAGAATTGTGGTACTTAATATGTAATTATTTATGGGTTTTCCATGTTAGCTTTTTGTTACTGATTTTAAGTATAACTCTTTTATGGTAAGAGAACCTACTTTGCCTTCAATCCTTTCACATTCATTAAGATACTTGATGGCATAGCAGATGGTGCAACTGTCAATATTCTGTGTGCACTTGAAGACAATGTGTATTCTCCTGTGATTGGTAGTGTTCTATAGCAATCATTTAGCTTAAGCTAGTGGCCAGTGTTGTTTAGGTCTTACATTTTCTGCATTATCCATTATTCTACCAGTTATCAAGTATTGTAGGCACCAACTATTATCATGGATTTTTAAAATTCCCTTTTCAAGTCTGCTAGTTTTGCTTCATATGTTTTGAAGTTGTCTAACGGAATGGACTGATATTTATGGTTGTTATGTTCTCTTAATGAAATATACCTTTTATCATTAAATAAAGTCTATCTTTACCCCTGGTAATCTGTTGTAAAGTCAATGTGGTTTCTGTTTGTTTCTGTTACTTTTTTTTTTGTTTCATATTTTCATGTGTTCTTCATACTTCAACATTAAAAAAAATTTTTTTAATGTTTATTTATTTTTGAGAGAGAAGGGGACATAGAGTACAAGAGGGGTAGGGGCAAAGAGAGAGGGAGACAATCTGAAGCAGGCTCCAGGCTCTGAGCTATCAACACAGAGCCCAACACAGGGCTTGAACTCACAAATGATGGAATCATGACCTGAGCTGAAGTGACCTGATGACCTGATGCTTAACCCACTAAGCCATTCAGATGCACCCTTCATACTTTAATTTTTATCTGTGTCTTTATATTTAAACAGTTTACTTTTAGACAGCATATAGTTTTGTCACCCTGTTCTATCTAATCTGACAACTTCTGTCTTCTATTTGGAATGTCTAGACAAGTTATAATTAATGTAAATATTGGTATGACTTGGTTAAAAGTATCATTTAGCTGTAATATTACTTGTTATTTTTGTTACTTATTTCCTCATTTTATGCCCTTTTTTGATTTATAGAACTATTTATTTTTTTTTAATGTTTATTTCTTTTTGAGAGAGACAGAGCATGGGTGTGGGAGGGGTAGAGAGAGAGGGAGACACAGAGTCCAAAGCAGGCTCCAGGCTCTGAGCTAGCGGTCAGCACAGAGCCCAATGCGGGGCTCAAACCCACAGACCGTGAGATCATGACATTTGACAAAGTCCAACGTTTAACTGACTGAGCCACCCAGGAGCCCCTAGAACTATTTCTATGATTTCCTTTTATTTCCACTATTCCCTTTCTAGCTATACTACTGTGTGTTATTATTTTTAAATTTTATTATTATTTTTTATACTTCATTTTTATCAGCTGCCCTGGGATTCAAAATATGTGTTTTTCACATATCATAGTTCACCATCAAACATTATTATACAATTTCATGTGTAGTGTTAACAAATGATGCTTTCTGTCTTTCCTATGTCCTTTGTGCTATTGATATAGTTTTATTTCTATTTCTGTTGCAAACACTGCAATATATTTTTACAATTTTTGCTCTATGATCAGTTATATTTTAAATAGATTAAAATGAAAAAACAATCTTTTATATTTACCACAGATACCATTTCCGGTGCTCTCCTGTACTTTGTGCAGATCCAAATTACTATCAGTTATTGCAATTCTTCTGAAGATCTTATTTTAAGTTTTTAAAGTTTATTTACTTATTTTTGAGAGAGAGAGAGAGTGAAGGGGAAGGGCAGAGAGAGGGGGAGGGAGACAATTCCAAACAGGCTCCTCGCTGTCAGTTCAGAGACCAAAGCGGGGCTTGAAATCATGAATTTGGAGATCATAACCTGAGCCAAAATCAAGACTCAGAGGTTTAACCAACTGAGCCACCCAGGTGCCCCTGGTAATTTTTGATCGGACACTGGTCTTTATTTTTACTCTCTTATGTTCTGGATATTGCTATGGTTAAAGACTGTTGAACTTCAGTGTGCAGAAATGTAGAGTCTACATCAAGTCATGACCTGATATTAGGCTGTGTTAAGGCAACTTCAGGAAAAAATGCATTCATCTTAGGGATATTTAATGTCACTCTTAAGGTGATAATTTTCTGAGGACTCTACCAGATGCTCCCTGTATTACAAAGTCTCTACACTGGCTGATGGAAATGCAAAATGTCCACAGCCTTCTGTGACTTGGGAAATTTTTGGCCTGCAGCTTTCCAGTGGTAATTTCATCATCCTTGTGAAGATTCATTCCGTGTAACCACAGATCAGGACTCAGTAAAGATTCAAGGGGAATATTCTGCACTTCAAAGGATGAGTGAACCACAGCAGAGCAGAACTCTCCCTCTCTTCTGCTTCCTCCTGTTCAGTACTTTACTGCTTGAATTCTAGGCTACTCAGCCCCTCTGAACTCAGACTTTTGTCTCCTCAACTCAGTAAGTTCACTGGGGTCTGTTTCTTTCCCCCTCCCTTGTACTTCAAATTACATAGTATTAAAATAAAAACAACATTCTAGATTTTATAGGTTTTACTGGCTTTTATTGAATAATTCATGAATTGGGCAGCATTCCATCTAACACAAAGGAGCTCTGAAGAGCTGTACAACATGAGAGACTTTTATAGGCAGAAGGGGGCAGGATACTGTAATTAAGGTAGGTAATAAGTCTTAGTTTGGTGATGTGGGCTTCGCACATGTAACTCCAGTTAGGGCATGTGTTCTTCGTCTTATCCCTGGAAAGTGCCTACGAGCTAGCTGGAACAATCATAGAGCTCACTTTAACATGTATCCCTTCTCTCATGATTACAGTCTTGTATTGCCCACTGACTAATATTCGTGTCAGGGCGAATAAACAATTTTTCCTCTACCCTTCTAGGTTTTTGGCTGAGCCCTCCCTGTAATAAAAGAAATTACCACAGAAGAACAAAGAAAAAATGAACAACATGTATACCTCTTGTATACATGGGAGATACCCAGGAAAACTGAATAACTCCTGGAAATGGTCCAAGTCATCACCTTAAATACCATCTCCAATAAAGACAAAAGAAGATATTGCTAACGGGGAGTCAGTTTGGGGAGCTTTTCAGGTAAAGCACAATAGATAAGGGCTTTGTTGTTTTGCAGATTTAAGTCTCTGCTTTCTTCATTGATATGAATTTGTAGAAATTTCATCAGTTTCTCTTCCTGGTGCAGGACTGAGACACTGTTTACACATGGACATTTACCTTATAAATTAATGAATGCTATTTTTTAAAAATAATCATCCTAACATAACCTTATGCCAAAGAGGCATATTTTGGAGTGGCATACTGTGCTTTCCTTCATCTGCGAAGTTGTTTATGTTTTCTCTACTTTTCTAGTTGCTTCACATGGGAGGGTAATTTACACAGTAAATTTATTTTAATCTCCTACTTGCTGTGTGACCTTAAATATTAAAAATTTTAATCTATTTAAGGGACTAACCATGTGAATAGTAAAACAATTCATCCTTATATACTATATAGAAATTTTGTTAATATGTGAAGATCCTGATGATTTCTTGAGTCTAAATCTTGGGTATTTGTAAAGTTAATACATATTTTTAATCTTTAGTTTCTCACTTTTAAAGTAGGTATAAAAGTAGTAACTACTACTGTTTTTATATTTTATATATTACATTTTATATTATTATAGAATCATTTGGAAAAATTAAGAAAACATATACAGAAAACTTAGCTCAGTGCCTAGCATTATCTTGATGCTCAATAAACAGTGACTTAAAGCTTTATTAATGTAATTTTAATGGAGTGGCTATATTACAAAATGGCTTAGTTGGCATTCAGAATGTTACAAGAAGGGATAGTAGTGTTTATTATACTGCCTCATAATTTTTGCACATAATTTATTTCTTGTAGTATACAATTTAGGGGTGAGCAGTTTTATTTTATTTCCATAAGGCTGCCATTTTAACAAATACTTAAATTGAAATTTTCCTATATATAAAAAACATTTCTGGGCATGATGACGTTTTGGGGTGATGGTGGGGTTCATGGGCTCTGGAGCCAACGGGCAAGAAAGAATTCTTGAAGACATCTTTGGTGAAAAAAAGATGATTTTACTAAATCATAGGGACAGGACCCATGGACAGGAAGAGCTGCACAGTTAAGTGTATGTGTGTGTTGGGGCCGTGGTGACAGTTTTTATGGAGCCTGGGGAGGTAAAGTCACAGTTTCCAAGGAGACTTTCACACACTAAAGACTTGCTGGAGGCCTAGCTATTGCCAAGCTAATGTTGTTTTTCCTTCTAGCAAAGCATTAACACTGAGACAGTAGGGAGTTTCTGGACTTCAGGCTGTGATGAGACTGCCTTTTCTGTTAAACTGGTGGAGACACGTTATCAGTTTAACCATTTGCTTTTTTTGTCCTTTCCTGTTTTGGGGTAGCCCAAGGAGTATTATACATGTCCCACCTGGGGGTGGGGGGCAGGTGCGCGAGCTTGTGCTATGCCGCTCAGCCTGCCCCGTGCTCCCTCGACAGGCACCTGGGCAAGCATCAAATATCTTACAATCTAACAGTAAATTCTACATTAAAAGAGCTCTTCTATTTATACAAGTACATAGCTACCTTAAACTAGTCTAGAATAAGGCGTTTAATATAACTCTTTAAACTATTTCATTTTGGGGACACCTGGATGGCTCAGTCAATAGAGCATGTGACTCTTGATCTCAGGGTTCTGGGTTCAAGCCCCATATTGGGTGTAGAGATTACTTAAAAATAAAAAAATCTTTTAAAAAATGAAATATTTTGGGGTGCCTAGGTGGCTCAGATGGTGAAGCCTCTGACTTCGGCTCAGGTCATGATGTCACAGTTTGTGGGTTTGAGCCCTGCGTAGGACTCTGTGCTGACAGCTCAGAGCCTGGAGCCTGCTTCCGATTCTGTGTCTCCCTCTCTCTCTGCCCCAGCTAGGCGCACTCTCTCCCTTTTTCTCAAAAATAAATAATCATTTAAAATTTTTTAAAAAATAAAATAAAATATTAAAAATGTTTATGATGTTTTATTTTCATCTGAAGTGTCCTCTCCCCCTATTCTTTTATCTGTGGGTTTATTTTTTTCATGACTATTGTAGGCTCTAGAAAAGAGAGATCTTTCTTTCCTGCCCTATGCATCTTTGTCCTGACCCAAGCGGTCTCTTGGCCTTACAGCACTACATTTTGTCCATCCCCAGCACAAAACCTATATATATATATTTACATATATACATATGTATAATTTTAAACTATCTTTATTCTTTTAATTCCAACCCTTAAACCAAATTTATCATTAATTTTTCCTAAATTTCATCAAAATAAAATATGTCAAAATCTCTGTGACAGCGTAAAGAGCTTATGGTGAACAGATCACGCTTTTGGTAACAAGTCACCCTTCCATGTTGGTACCTAAACCTTATGATTAAGGCCTAAGAGCTGAACACGCATCATATTTCTATAAAATGGAAGAGAAAATCATTCAATAGTAAAGCTGAAGCAAAAATGAACTACTTTAAAAACAAGCACTCTGCTTCTAGCTAATCTAAAACTAATTCCCCAGAGAAATTTCTGGAAATTTGAGTATACTTTGTCCATGTGCTGCTTTTCTCAGCCATGCTTTTAAGTCTCATCCACATCCACTCCCAGTTCTCTGAGATTGGCATATTTGTTACAGAGGAATTCTTATAACTTAACACAGGACAGGATGAACATTTTGGTGTGAAATATTCTATACAATTTTCTTTTCTTTTTTTTTTTTTAGATTTATTCGTTTAGGATTAACAAGCACTCTCTCCTTTTTGAGAGAGAGAGGGCGCAAGTGAGTGGGGGAAGGGGTGAAGAGAGATGGAGAGAAGTGGGCCTCACCGGAAGCGGAAGCGGGGCTTGTGTTTTGTGTTTCGTTTTTATTTTTCCTGAAGCCGGGCTCAAGCTCACCCAATGTGTGACTCGAACTGAGAAACCGTGATATCATGACCTGAGCCGAAGTCTGATGCTTAAGGACTGAGTCACCCAGGTGCCCCCCTTTATTTATTTTGATAGGCAGCATTTCTTAGACATAAAGTTTCTATGATTTTCCCTACCTAGCTTAGCATAAAGAACATGTTTCTAGAAAAATGCAACAGCTTACAGATTTTATGATGCACTTGGTACTTTGTGGAGAATTTCTTATAACCATTCAGATCATGCTTAAGTGCCATATTCTTTCTAAAGCTATTCCTTCCTATTAGAGGACTATTATATATCACACTCATTTCATTGCGTATCAAAAGGGTTCTTGTGTTACTTGCCATTCTTGATATGCACTCCTTGAGGATAAGACATATTGCTGACTTCGTTGTAACTCCAATGTCAGTATCAACAAGAATTTAAACATATAAACTAAAAGGGCACCTGGCAGGCTCAGTCAGTAGAACATGGGCCTCTTGATCTTAGGGTCATGAGTTCAAGCCCTACATGTATACAGCTTACTTGAAAGAAGTAAAATACATAAACATATAAACTACTTAATGCTGTGACTTTGGAGGTTCAAAATCTTGACTATTGAAACCTAATTGTGTTATTTATGAGAGGGTTACCTGCTATTTCTCAGCTACCCAAATTGCACCATACAGTGCAACATTAGAAGAAAAAATGAAATAGTCTAAGTAGCTCATTAACTAGCATCTATGTCCCAACAAAAGTCAGTTCCTTCCTTTCTTTCTTAGTAAATATTTACTGAAAAAGTACGTGAAATTACTATTCAAAAATTAAGTTAGTATTTCAATTGAGGCATTGAGCTAATTCCCTGTTTCTCTGATGAAAATGTACTTTCTATTCCCTTATCTTTGCCTTGTCAAAAGAGACAATATTTACATAAGAGCATGGTGACATTTCATACCTAAAAAGAAGTCATCTAAGATTTTTTTCTCCTAAGATTTTAATAAGCTAATGTGTATATTAAAAAAGAAAGATCTCAAATTAATTACCTAACTCTATACCTTATGAATCTAGAAAAAGATCAAACTACTTTATAGAATTATGAAAACATCAAAACATGGCTTATATGAAGAGAATCTCCTGTCTTTCATTCTGGTGTGTTAGAACTGGGTACCAGCCTTTAAGAACTCACAGGAGTTCAGGGAAGCTTGGAACATTCTCCCCTTGCTTTCTTTGTGCCAAGCTATTACTCATTCTTCAGTTCTTTGGTAAGAATCCACTTCTTTCCCGGAAGCCTTCTGTGCTGGTTTTACCTTTTTCCACCTCCTAATTTCTACCATCACCTCCTAATTTCTACCATCACCTCCTAATTTCTACCATCCTAATTTCCACCTCCTAATTTCTACCATCACCCCACCTCTATTAATTATACATGGTTCTGACCTGCTCTGAATGCTAGTAAGCTGACCTACAGAGACTGAAACACGTGGGCTCCCTTGCCTCAGTTGGATTAGGGCAATGCAACACAGTTCAAGGAAAGAGTATGGAATGTTTGTTCTCTGCCTCTTCCCTGCTCTGCGTGACATTTTCAGTAAGTGCCTGGGTCATTTCATTGACTATAGCTTCTATTGCGTGTCATTTCCTGAGTCTACATTTTACTAGGATTAGTAACACTATTTTCTCTCTTTTCCTCTTTAGGAATAGCAATTGTCTCCTGCTGTCAATATTTTCTGGGTTTGTTGATTCCCTTGCCTCTATTCACATAGATTCCTTCCTTCAAGTTTTTTTGTACCACCTGAGGTATATTTTATTTCTTGTCACAACCCTGACTATATATCTTCTTTAACCATCTAGACTAGGTTAGTTGCTCCTACTGTGAGCTTATATCTCTCTCTGTATTTTACCATTGCATAACATCACATATTATTGCAGATATTTATTTAAACTCTTGGTCTCCTCTTCTAGACTTTGTGAAGGTTGGTATATGGTCTGTATTACCCAATATTTTATTATCAGTACATAAAGTGTGACATCAATAAGTAATAAATGAATGAGTTAATTAATGAGTGAGTGATTAGTAGGTATGAGACTTATTCCTAGAGTAAATGAGGCTGACAATAAAGATAGACTATGGATTCACAGAATCAGAACAAAAAATCCTAAAATTTGTATGAAAACCCAAAAGACCTTGAATAGCCAATGCAATCTTGAGAAAGAAACATAAAGCTGGAAGTATCACATTCCCAGATTTCAAACTTCTACTACAAAGATAGTAATCAAAACAGTATGATACTGACACAAAAATAGACACATATATCAGTGGAATAGAATAGCTCAGAAATTAACCCATGCTCGTATGGCAAAGACAGTCTCTTCAATAAATGGTGCTGGGAAAACTGGACAGCCACATGCAAAAGAGTGAAACTGGACCACTTTTTTATGCCATATATATATAAAAAAAACTCAAAATGGGTTAAAAACCAAAATGTGAAATCTGAAACCATAAAAATTCTAAAAGCAAACATAGGCAGTAAACTCATGGACACTGATTGGCCATAGCAATATTTTTCTGGATATGTGTCCTTGACCAGGGAAATAAAAGCAAACATAAACCATTGGGACTATATCAAACTAAAAAGCTTTTATACAGCAAAGGAAAACAGCAACCATACAAAAGGCAACCTACTGAATGGTAGAAGGTATTTTCAAATAATATATCCAATAAAGGATAATATCCAAAATATATAAAGAACTTATACAACCCAACACAAAAATACAAAAAGTTCTGATTTAAAAATGGAAAGAGCAGGGTGCCTGGGTGGCCCAGTCAGCTAAGCATCCGGCTCTTGATTTTAACTTAGGTCATGATCTTGCAGTGCATGGGTTCGAGCCCTGCATCTGGTCTGTGCTGGTAGTGCAGAGCCTGCTTGGGATTCTCTATCTGCCCCTCCCCCACTCACGCTGTCTCTGTCTCTCTCAAAATAAATAAATAAACTTGAAAAAAAATGGAAAGAGGACCTGAATAGATCTTTTTCCAAAGAAGACACACAGAAGGCCAATAGACACATGGAAAGATGTTTATCATCACTAACCATCAGGGAAATGCAAATCAAAACCACAATGAGAGATCACTTGACACCAGTGAGAATGGTTAGTATCAGGGACAAGAAATAACAAGTATTGGTGAGACTATGGATAAAGGAAACATTTACAGGCTGTTGTAGGAATGTAAATTGATGTAGCTGCTATGGAAAACACTGGAGTTCCTTCAAAAACTGAAAATAGAAGGACCATATAATTTAGTAATTCTACTTTTGAGTATTTACCCAAAGAAAATAAAACTACTAATTTGACAAAAATATTTGTAACCCTAAGTTCATTGTAGCATTATTTACAGTAGCCAAGATATGGAAACCATGTAAGTGTCCATTGATAGATGAGTGGATAAAGATGAGTGGCATATTACTCAGCTGTAAAAAAGAATAAAACTTTGTCATCTGTGACAACATGGATGGACCTAGAGACTATTATGTTAAGTGAGAGAAGTCAGGGAAAGACAACTACCATATGATTTTACTTACCGTGGAATCTAAAAAACAATGATAAAAAATGGAAACAGATTCATCGATATGGAGAACAAACTGGTGGTTGCCCAAGGGAAGGGGTGTTGGGAGAAAGGATGATTAAGGACATATTAAGACATATTAAGAGTTACAAAGGTCCAGTTATAAAATACAGAAGTCATGGGGATGAAAGTATACCATAGGAATATAGTCGATAATACAATAACTGTATGGTGACAGAGGGTGACTATACTTGTGGCAAACATTTCACATTGTATATAATTGTTGAATCATGTTGTACACCTAAAACTAATATTTTATGTGTCAACTATACTTCAATTAAAAATAAACTGACTGAGTCAAATTGGCTTAGTCAGTTAAGTGTCTGACTCCTGATTTTGGCTCAGGTCATGATCTAGGTACGATTGAACCCTGCATTTGACTCCCTGCTGACAGGGCGGAGCCTGCTTGGGGTTCTCTCTCTCCTCTATCTCTGTCCTTCCCCAACTTGTGCGTGCATGCACACATGTGTGTGTGTGTGTGTGTGTGTGTGTGTGTGTGCATGTGCATGCTCTCACAATAAATAAGTACACTTAAAAAAATAAAAAGACATATGGAAGGGTAGTGACATTTTATAAAGGATAGCTCTATGACAAATCCCCAAGGAAAGACCCATGGCTTGATTCCTTATACATGGTGCCAGAGGATCAGCTCCCTTCTGTGCAAGTGCAAATGCTAAACTATAAGATCTTTAAAGTCCCTTAATTTTCACAGTATTTATCAACCAAAACGACATCTCCTTTTACTGAATTCGACTTTCCAGGCCTATCAGAGTTGGAGAGCTGGCATTCATGGAACATTAGTAAACTTAATGAAATGAATATTATAATAGCGTGTCCTTTGACGTACAGCCCTTTGTGAGACACTGTGGTGTGATACAGTATGGACTACTAATGTTGTCAGCTGTCTTTGTCTTATGTGCTATTGTAAGTCTTCTATAATAGGCATGAATAGGAATAGGCTTTCCTCCAAAAGCCTTAAAAGCTCTCTCCTTCATTTCCACTGCCTCTTAATTTATAGAGGAGGAAACTTGGGACCTTTCTGGAACCACCTCTATAGGTCTATAATACTCTGCCTTCTGTAATGGAACATTCTATTTAAATTCTGTAATAAAACTATGTTTTATTTGTGCCCCAGAGCATGTGATGGTGTTTGACACCATACTAAAAATAAGATAGATGAGTAAGATAAATGAAATAAAAAAACAGTTAAGCAGTAAAGACCTGAATTGGTTAACTCAGTCCCAGAGGCATGCACTTATTTTCAGAGGGGCTCTTTGTATAGAGAATGTAAATTCCCATAAAGAAAGGAGCATTTGAATGATGGAGCATATTCCCCAGGAGTTAATACATGTCTTTCTAAAGTACAGAAGCATGTAAAAGTCTCAGACTGCAAATGCCCTAGTCTTTGAAGTTATGCATTGCATACATTGGAACAACATTACTTAAAAATGAATGTAGAAATAGCTAGAACAGTAAAACATAGTTGCTGAACTTTAGGAAGCAGAATGCTGGACAATAAAGACTAAAAAGCTTGTTATTATTGTTTCAATTATGAAAGCTAGGAGGGTCTAGTCTTGCACAAAGGAGTGTGTGATGTACAATCTGAGAAATCCTGATGAAAGACGATGATCCAGTGGGAATGTGGGCCGAAGGGGCTTTAATCACTCCCAATAATCAAAGCTGGTACCACAGCCATGATTGATTTATTTTGTGTGAACTTGTAATTTTCTGTAAGTTATTAAGTGCATTAATTGATTATTGGTTAATAGAATATAGCTCAAGTCATTCTTTTGCTTTCATACTTTTACTCTGAACTCTTTTTGTTGACTATAAAACCCCAAGTAAGAACTCTTGGGAATTATTAAGGAGAGGCATTGAATTGGTGTATCAACCTAAAATCATAGTCATAGTATTGATTTTTAAATTTCAGAAACCAGGCAATTTTGAGTTATGAAATTAGTGCCCTAAGGTAGAGAAGCTGCATCTGAATTGGGATAAGGCTGGGATAAAGGGAGAGTGTAAGTCAAGTCCCTCTTTTCACATATTGTATTTTGTGAAATGGGAAAACCTTTCCTCCAAACCTTTATTCCGTGTTTTTTTCCCTTGACCCAAAGATCTTAATATTCACAGGTGCACACAGATACAAAGATTCCTTACTACATCACTGATATAATGGAAGTGAAGTAATGATTCCCTCTCCAAATAGTGCCTTACTCACATCTCTATAAAGCAGTAATAATAAACTGTACATCCCTTTTGTGAAATTTGCTTGTTGATGAATTAAGCTTTGCTGTTGACTTTTCACATGTTTAGCTCTCCATGTCATCATAAGCCACTTCCATATGCATTTCATTAAACACCATCTATATCCATATTCAGCTGGTTAATATAGCATGCACGTCTTGTATAAATATGTTTGGTTTGGGAGAAAGACTATCTTATGGGAGTAGTGACTTGAGTTGAAATAGTAATTTCATTCTGAAAGGGTATGAAGCCACTCTACTGTCCAAGTAAGACAGTAGTAAAATGAACAAAAAGACAGGATTGCAAGAGTTTGAGGCTCAGTGGGATCTTCAAGGCACCCCAGCCAAAATTATTGCTGGAGAAAAAGGAAGGCTAAAGGACCAGGAAAGGGAGTCCTGGGCATAAGGCTGGAAAGCCACTAGAGGATCTTATGCAGTCCCTGAAATGAGTTTAGATTTGATGTCTTAATTGGAGAGGAAATGTGGGAAGCAGCAAAGATTCAGCTGCTTGGCCATTTGGTAGCCAGATATGTCACGCCCTGAGGGGAGTTGCAAAAATAGGCAGGGGAGCGCCACTCCCTGTCAGAGAAGCCAGAAGAACAAAGATCAATTGCCTACAGGCAGGGTGGTATCGGCCCTTCACGTGCTGTGCTAAAAACTTTAGTTTATTTCCTTCTTTATCCTAGCTTTAATCACTTAACCCTGTTTCCTAGCAACCGACCTAGGTCAGCTGCCTTGTTCTCCCGCCTAAATACCTTTATAAGATACAGTTTTTCTGAATAAAAAGAAGAGGCTTGATCAGATACCATGTGTTGTCTCCACTCTCTGTGTCTCCTTCCTGCCCTTTGTCTCCCTCCCTCAGGATCAAGAACCTGCAAGGATTTACTGCCCTGTTGGCTGGGGCGGGACCCGACAGGGAAAGAGCTGAAATCTTTGAGAAGCAGGACATCATTTGAGTTTAAGTTTCCAAAAGTGATTCTGAGAGTGCTGTTTCATGGAGAATCCACTAGAAGCAAGGAGACTAAGTTGGAAGCTTGTCCCAGCAAGGAAAGATTTGTTATGAGCTAAAGAGTCATATATGGTCAAGATCCAGAGAATCTATCCAAGAAGTCAGAGGGCAGTTATTTCCAGAGATCCTGGAGTACAGCCTTGGAGGAGAGAAATTCACTGAGCATGTGATCAGCAGCAAATATTTAAAGACAAGTTTCAGGCAGGTAGTGGAGGACCCAAAAGACTTAGGGTGAAAACAAATGGTTAAGTTGTATTAGAACAAGGCAGGAATCCTTGTCCAAAGTCTTACTACATTGGTTACTGAGACTCAGGTTAACCTCTCATACAAAAATGACAACCAATCAATGTTTGTCATTCATGAGAAAGACCAAATTGAACTTAGAAAGTTGTTATTTTTGGTTTGAAGATGTCAAAGATCAGGATAGTATGAGAAATGGAAAAAAAAAAGGACCCATAAAATCTATATGGTAAAAAGGAAAAAATGTTACTTGGGGAAAAATAGCTGTTATATTTCATTATTTTCATAGTGCCAGAGGCAGTATTGCCATTTGTGACAACACATGATGGAAATAAGTCACAGAAAGACAAATGCTGTATGACCTCACTTTTATGTGGAATCTAAAGGCTTATAGGTAGAGAGAACAGATTTATGGTCACTAAAGGCAGGGGTTGGGGTGTGAAGGGGGTTAAAAGGTACATCCATTTATAAAATAAGTCCTGGGGATATAATGTACAGCATGGTGACTACCGTTGAATCATACTGTATTGCATATTTGAAATTTGCCAAGGGAGTAGATCTTTTTTTTGGTTTATTTACTTATTTTTTTATTTTTTAAAGTTCATTTTTTATTTATTTTGAGAGAGAGATAGAGAACAAGCAGGGGAAGGTCAGAGAGGAAGGGAGACAGAATCCCAAGCAGGTTCTGCCCTGTCAGCACAGACCTTGACATGGGGCTTGAACTCATGAACTGTGAGATCGTGACCTAAGTGGAATCCAACAGTCAGACACTTAACCCACTGAGCCACCCAGGTGCCCCTATTTACTTGAGAGAGTAAATATTTTTGAGAGAGAGAGAGAGGGAGCACGTGCACATGCACTGCAGGGGCAGAGAAAGAGAGAGAGAGAATCGCAAGCAGACTCTGAGTTGTCAGCCTGGAGCCCAATGTGGGGCTCCATCTCACCAACAGTGAGGTCATGACCAGAGCCAGTAATCAAGAGTCATACGCTTAACCGACTGAGCCACTTGGCACCCTAGAGTTTTGTTTTCTTGTGGTAATTTTTAAGATCTACCCTCTTAGCAGGGCACCTGGGTCACTCAGTTGGTTAAGCATATGACTCTTGATTTTGGCTCAGGTCATGATCTCACAGTTATTGTAATCAAGCCTGGCGTCAGGCTCTGTGCTTACAGTGTGGAGCCTGCTTGGGATTCTCTCTCCCTCTTTCTCTGCCCTTCTTCCTCCTCCTACTGCCTCTCTCTCTCTCAAAATAAAAACATAAAAATTAAAAAAATAAGAAAACAAAATTCTGTTATTATGTGTGGTGGTGGATGTTAACTGGATTTATTATGGTGATCATTTCTCAATATATACAAATATTGAATTATGTGTATACCTGAAACTAATATATTGTATGTCAATTATACCTCAATTTTTAAAATGGGACATCCTCCACCACCACCATCTCCTTTCCTCCCAAAAAAACAAAGAGTGCAGGATCTATATTGTAGAGATGAGTCTTTCATTCTCAAATCCTGAATAGACAGGTATGGACTTTTTGTTGAGAAAAGTCTACTAGGGAATAGGTGAACTCCAAGGTGAGCCAAAAGCAGGTGATTATTATTACTTTTAGTCATACAATGAAAGAAATATAGCAAAGCAACAAAGGAGAAAGGAGGTAGGATATGAGAGCAAGGTAAGAGGCTGTAAGAGAATAAAAACACAAACAGTAACATTCTGGGGGTTTTTCTAGTGATTTTTAGAAAAGACATTTCCAGTATTAACTGCACCTATTAGTTTTCTGTAATCTTCCTTCACTACCCTAGACTTTTGGTAAAAGTCTACTAGAAACAGCAGCTTAAAAAAAAGTACTCTGGGAGAATGAAGGGAAATTGGTGAGGTCCAGCATAGGGTAATGTAGGGCAAGAAGAGAACAGCAGTTGGAAAAAGCAATTGAAAATGCCTCAGAAACAAGAAATAGAAGGAAAAGAGACAACAGAAAGTGTAAATCTCCCTCCCCCATTCCTATAAAGGAACACTTGGAAATAGAGACTTCCAGGACTTCCCTCAGTATCTGGGATGAGGACTTGAACCGCTGTATTTGGCTACTAAAGAAATCATGAGGGTGACCTCAGCAAGCGTGAGACCTTGGAAGACACAGCAGGTACTCAGAGTATATTTAGGACTGTATTGGACAATAGCAGAGTAACTAATGAGGGTTCTTTTAACTGAAGTGAAAATCGACACATAATAATCAGAAGACTTTCATAAATTCACAAAGCCAGTACTAGAATTGGATCTCCAAATACCTAGTCTATGGCCTTTTTTTTTTCTACTACAAAATTCTCATTCCAGGCCTTAAGGAAAATTTAGAAAATGTGCACTAATTTTAAGATAGTTTATAAAACAAACAAACCCTGATCATTGCTATAATTGAATCTCTCTTTTTTAAGTTTCTTTATTTTGAGAAAGACAAACAGTGTGCCTAAGTAGGGGAGGGGCAGAAAGATAGGTAGAGAGAGAATCCCAAACAGGTTCTGAGCTCTCAATATGGAGCCCAACATGGGGCTTGATCCCACAAACCATGAGATCATAGCTTCAGCCAAAATCAAGAGTTAGACACTTAACCCACTGAGCCACCCAGATGCCCCATCATTGTTATAATTTATCTAAATGTCTATTATATTGGTCATTCTTTTTTATTTTAATTTTTTAATTTAAACAACATACATTGCAATATTGATTTCTGGAGTAGAATTCAGTGATTCATCACTTACATACAACACCCAGCGCTCATCACAACAAGTGCCTTCCTTAATACCCATCATCCATCTAGGCCATCTCCCACCCACCTCCTTCCATCAACCCTCAGTTTGTTCTCAATTGTTAAGAGTCTCTTGTGGTTTGTTTTCCTCTCTTCTTTTCCCCACACCATATGTTCCTCTGTTTTGTTTCTTAAATTCCACATATGAGTGAAAGCATACGGTATTTGTCTTTTTCTGATTGACTTATTTCACTTAGCATGATACATTCTAGCTACATCCATGTTACTACAAATGGCCAGATACTTTTTGATGGCTGAGTAATATTCCAGTGTTGGGGTTGGGGATGTGGTTGGGGTGTGTGCGTGTGTGTGTATTAACACATCTTCTTTATCCATTCATCAGTCAATGGACATTTGGGCTCTTTCCATAGTTGGGTTATTGTTGATAATGCTGCTGTAAACATTGGGGTGCAGATACCCCTTCCAATTTGTATTTTTGTATCCTTTGGGTAAATACCTAATAGTGCAATTGCTGGATCATAGGCTATATTGGTCATTCTGACTCTTTATTTTTCATGTAATAAGGTTTAAAAACAAAACAAGCAAATAAAATATATTATGATCTAACTATAGAAATTGAGGGCTGCTGTACATCACTTAGTTAAAAATATAGTCTTTATGTTTATAAATTTTCACCTAAACTATAAGATCAGGTATATACGCAAAGGAAACAGAAAAATATATATCCTGTCAACTAGGTGACAGATTCTGAATGGAACAATTACTTAATCTGCTGCCAACATTGTGTTTTAACTATAGTTCAATTAAGAAGAAAAAAAAAGAATCTGCTGCCTTAACAAGTGATGCAATTTCAATGTAGAGCTAGATAACATATAAAAATAAATACTCATAATTAAATATCATTGAATTATAGGTAAAATAATTCATATAATTATATAAACTCATCTAACATACTTCAATCCATCATAGAGGGATTTTTTTACTTGCAACATAAAAAATTTTACATGTCATGTAATGGTACTGATTCCTTTGATTTTATTTAAAAATAAATTAATTTCAGGAAAAATGGTGGCTCAGCCAGTTGAACATCTGACTCTTGATTTCATCTCAGATCATGATCTCATGGTTTGTGAGATGGATCCCCATATCTGGCTCCATGCCTATAGCACAGGGTCTGCTTGGGATTCTCTCTCTCTCTCTTTCTCACTCTCTCTCTCTCTCTTTCTCTCTTTCTGCCCCTCCCCATGCCCTGCTCTTGCTCTCTCTCAAAATAAATAAACTTTTTTTGAAGTAAGAATAAAGTAATTTCAATTGAGTAAATATTCTGTGTCCACTACATACAGGTCACCATGCTAAGTACATTTGGAGGTAGAAAGTTGATTAATATAGGATTCTTGGCCTAAAGAAAAAAGGACCAAAATTTTAGAAGATGAAGCAGAACACAGTAAACTCCCATAAGAGAAGTACTAGGTTCTGTGGCAAATCAAGAGTCAGAAATATTATCTATGTTGACCCTCAGAAATGACTCCAAGAAGAAACATTTAGTCTGTTCTTTGATCACCCGAGATGGATAGAGAGAGCCTGGATATGGAGGGAACAGCTTTAACAAAGACTCATAGGCAGGATATACAATCACGTTGGCTGTGGCTTGGGCAAATGCATGGCAAAGAAGCAGCAGAAAAAGATCACACAAAATATATGGCCTTTAAATATCAAGATAAAGAACTGGGTATCAATTTTGGAAATGAGTGGGCAAATTTTTTAAAGCTTTTGATCAGGGGAATGAAATTGAACTGTGATTTCAGTGCATTATTTTTCTTTTCATTCTTTTTTTTTGCATATTACACCCCCAGGAATTATTTACTTTATAACTAAAAGTGTGTACCTTTTGACATTATCTTGCATTATCAGCACATTATATTGACAGTGTTGTCTAGCATTACCGCTTGAGGAACGAATGTGATAGTGTAGTGAGTGGTTCAGAGGTTCTGAACCTGGGCTGTAATGAGAGAAATGGGAAAGAGAGGATGATGTCAGCTATGAAAGTAGACTTTCTAATATTTGGTGGCTGATTAGATGGTAATGATGGTAATAAGGGGTGTGTGTAACAGATTACTCTTGAAATTTAGTGATGTGAAAGAAGAATAAATATTATCTCTGACATTTCCTGAGGGTCAGGAATTTGGGAGTGATTTGGCTTGGTGACTCTGGCTTGGGATACCTCATGAGGTTGTGGACAGTGTTCTGAAGACTTGAACTAGGTTGGATAATCCACCTCATAAGTCTTACTTAACATATGCAAATTGGTGTTGTCTGTTAGCTGAAGGCTTCAATTTCTCTTCATATAGACCCTCCATAGGGCTGTTTGAGAACCCTCACAACATGGTAGCTTGTTTTCTCCAAAGGAAGTGATTAAGGAGTCCCAGGTGAAAACTGCAATGTTTTTTACAACCCAGCTTCAGAAGTTCTTTTTTTTTCGAGAGAGAGAGAGAGAGAGCACAAGTGAGCAAGGGGCAGAGAGAATGCCACAAAGGGCAGAGAGTGAGAAGCAGAACTTACCACCCGCGAGGCTCATGCTCACCTGATGATGAGGAGCTCCTTCTCACAAACCATGAGATCATGAGTTGAGCTGAAGTCTCATTCTTAACCAACTGAGCCATCCAGGTGCCCCCTAATTTCAGAAGTCTTTTTAAAAATGTTTATTTATTTATTTGTTTATAATTTTTTTATTATTTATTTTTGAGAGAGAGAGAGACAGAGACAGAGAGCATGAGCAGGGGAGGGTCAGAGACAGAGGGAGACACAGAATCGGAAGACAGGCTCTAGGCTCTACACAGAGCCTGATGCAGGGCTCGAACCCTTGGACTGTACCAAGAGATCATGACCTGAGCTGAAGTCTGACACTTAACCAGCTGAGCCACCCAGATGCTCCGAGAAATATTATCACCACTGCTGCAGAACCCTAATAAAGTCACTGAGGTCAGCCCTAAATTGAAGCTGGAGAGGAGTGTGCAAGGTATAGGTACAAGGAGAAGAGGATCAAAGAGGAACGTCTTGGTGCGGGTCTACCTGAGTGTGATTTTCTCTGGGGAACAGATCCTCTAATTTTATCTCCCCAAATCCTAGTCCAGTTCATTACTGATATGAAAAATGCAAGTTGATTTTGAGCTTTTGAGCCTGTATAATTGGGAGAATTTTAGCTCTACATTTTATACAACTAGAGATAAAGAAGCTTAAAAGGAAATATATATAACTTGGATTCATTTTTACATATTTTCTTTAAGGAGTGAAATACATAGAATGTATTTATTTAATTTTAATCCCTCAAATTTCAAAGGCTAATTGAAAGAGACAAAATTCAACACACTTTTCTATATTCAGTTCCTTGCAAGTAGATGAACTACATTGTGAATAAGAAGTGTCAAGGGGGTACCTGGCTGGCTCAGTCGGTAGAATGGTAGAACGTGTGACTCTTGATCTTGGGGTTGTGAGTTCAAGCCCCACATTGGGCATAGAGCTTATATTTAAAAAGACATGTCATGAATTATTGCTTTATTTTTGGTGGAACCTTACACTTTTCATTGGATGCTGAAATATTGAAGGTAATTGGAAATTTTTCAGAAGAGCTTCTTAAGGCTTCTTTTTTTAATGTTTTATTTATTTTTCAGAGAGAGAGAGAGAGAGAGCATGAACTGAGGAGGTGCGGGGGGAGGGGGGACAGAGTATCATAAGCAGGCTCTACACTGACAGCAATGAGCCCAGTGCGGGGCTTGAGCTCACAAACTGCGAGATCATGACCTCAGCGAAAGTTGGATGCTCAACTGACTGAACCATCCATGCACCCCATTCAAAAGAGCTTCTAAAAAAGAGTATTCCTCACAGAGATATAAAAGGGTAAAGGAGGTGATTTCACATGCTGTACTATATAAAAGATGGCAAATTCTAAAAGAAATCATAAGTCATGCAGTTTATACAGATGCATTTTTCTTTGCCATAAACCCAAGTTTCTAATGTCTGATGTCATCTTGTAATTATAACAGGTACTGTGACTGCATGTGTCTAATCACACAGAGCCAGATCCATTTAATAAGACATCTTCAAGGCTGTTTTTGGCCCTGCTAAATCCCTGTGGGTGCTATTCTTATATAGTGGATTTAAAGCTTCATTACTCCTTTCATTACCTAAGTACCCAAACGGAGAGTTTTAAAGGCAAGTATCAGTGTGCCTGTGAGGGAGGATATACTAGTTTTCTTGTACTGTATCTCATTCCATTAAAAAACATCATGCCGTTGTGGTGTTGTAGCCGATATGTACAACAGTCATTAATACATGAGTTTTGAGGGTTGCAAGATAGTTTGCCCTAACCATCCCACCATCCACAGTAGAATAAAACTGCCTTAGGGCCTAATTTTCTACCACTCTCTATCCTGGATTAAATGACATAAATGATAGATTATACCATAATATCTGCCTATGAAGGGAGTTTTTTTTTATTCATGTAAAAAGGAACTATATCTTTTAAAATACAACTGAAGAATTGTCTGATTTCTTCTTTTTACTGTAATTTGAGTCAAACAATATTTCTTAGAGGGTCCATTTTAGCACAGGATTGATTTCATTTGTTTTGCCCAATGGTTAGAGCTGCACTGTTACTTCCTGCCCACTTTGTCACTGGCTACCACGGGGAACACTGTCGGTGACACCAGTGAATCTTCCGGGTACTGGGTAGCTGAATTGGGATACAGCCAAGTGGTGGAGTATCCAGGAAATGGTTAACACAGGGGACCTGTCTGAGAGGAAAAGACAAAAACATGGCTACTAGCATTAAACATAGAAGTTTTTGGTTTTTTGAAGTCCTTCCTTTTTGCTTTATTTAAATATCTAATTGAACATGTCCTTTTTAGAAGAACAACACTATTTTATACAAAATTCACTTTGGAAACATACAGTTGAGAAAGTATTTATTAGTTATAAATAATCCAAGGTGTATAAAGACTTGCCAGGAGAAACGTGGAGATCTTCCAATAGTAACTGCATAATTCTTCTGGAGACAGAGAAGGACGTGTTTTGAATGGCGTTCAACTGTGCTGTGCTTCTCAAGCAGTTAAGTTGTGGGAAGGGTTCCATCTGTGGCTCTTGTCCACCTTTAGCATCTCTCTGAGGTCTGTGGCTCAGAGGGGGAACTGTGGGCCACAAGTTGGGAAAAGTGATCCAGTGATCCAATCCTTTTAATGATTGTGGTTATTGTTAATGGTATTTTAAATATCAAAGCAGTCAAGGGGTGCCTGGGTGCTTCAGAAGAACATGCAACTCTTTCTTTTCTTCTTTTTTTTTTTTTGGTTATTTATTTATTTTGAGATAGAGTCGGGGAAGAGCAGAGAGAGAGAGAGAGAGTGAGAGAGAGAGAGGAAGGTAGAACCCCAAGCAGGCTCCACACTGTCAGTATAGAACCCTATACAGGGTCTGTGAGATCATAACCTGAGCAAAAATCAAGAGGCGGATGCTTAACTGACTGAGCCACCCAGGCACCCTGAGCATGCAATTCTTCATCTCAGGGTCATAAGTTTGAGCCCTACGTTGGGTGTAGAGATTATTTAAATAAATAAAACTTTAAAAAACCAAAGCAGTCAAATTTTAAATTAATTTTCTTGATAGATTATGCTTATTTTAAGAAATCCTTCCTTAAAGTCTGAAATATATATCTGGTACTTCTTTCGATTTTTAAAAAATTAATGTTCAAATCCACTTAGTATTGCTTTGTGGGTTAGGTGTAATAATTCCAATTTAATTTTATTCCTTCATTTGGATAATTAATTTTATATAGATAAATGACCCATGTTCCACTGATTAATCATTCTATCTCTACATGTACAGAGACTGTTTATTTCTGTCCTATCTTTCTGTGCTCTTGTATTCTTTGTGTCTCTTTTTCTATCCCTTTGGCTAAAACCTCACTTTCTTACCCACAGTGAATTTTTGTAATATGTTGTAATATTTGTCATTGTTCTTTTATTCCCCCAGATTGTCTTTGTTATTATTAGTCCCTTGCATTTTCAAATAAGTTTAGAAGGATACCCTTAAGTTTCATGGAAAAAAAGGGAGAACTAGTGTGATTTTTATGAAACCTGTCTTTAAATTATGGACTAGTTGAGGGATAATGATATCTTCCCATTACAGAGTCTTCTCATTTTAGAAAAGACACATAATTCCAGTTATTAAACTCTTATCAGAATCTTAAAAATGGTAATTTTATCCATTTAATTCTTAGTACCATTTGTTGGAGTTATTTATACCTTTTATATTTTTCTCATGTTGGGAGTTGAATCCTTCCTTCAGCCTCATCAATAATAAAACTGTTACTTGACTATTTTTTCTCTGTTAGATTTGCTTGCTTGTCACTACATTAGTTTCTAACTTGGTTGAAAGGAACAGGAATATGCTATTCATCTGCCACCTAATACTCCAACATCTTGGATCATTGACTGGAAACTTTGAACTGATATTTGAGGAAGAAAAGATTCATGCTTCTGATGGCCTGGACGGGAGGCATCAGGTTTCAGTGCTTTCCTAAGTCCTGTGGATTTTTTGACCTTGGGGGTTTTTACTGGGCTCAGGGAGGACAAGCCTCAGTAAGCAAAGACAACAGAGTTTCTGGCTGACCTCACCTTGACCACATCAGCTTAGCCTTTTTCACCAAGCAGAGTCTGCTAACAGAAGGATTAACCATCCAAAAGGGAAAGCTGTTATGTCCTCGTTAAGGCCTATATCAAAACAAGCTGAGCCTTTCAACTATTTGAGCTTTCCAAGCATTTGTGCATTAGGAAAAGGGAAAAAAGAAAACTTATTGTGAGTTTTCCAGCTGAATATATATGCTGAAATTTCTTTTTAACCTGCTGAACTTTTTAAACTTCCAGTAGCAGAGAGAATCATGAAAGATACAAACCAAAAGTATGTGTGTTTTGTGCCAGGCATAAATAGGTAATGCTGATTCAGAAGGGCCAAGTTCAGTCCCTCTTAATTCTTTTGCATTTTATTCAGGGCTAATTGTTTATTGAAGTAGAAAGAAGCGAATTTTAGAAATATTAGAGACTAGAATCATAATCTGGTTTTATTTAATTGGTTGCGCTCTCTCTCTCTCTCTCTCTCTCTCTCTCTCTTGAGATAATTGAATCTTTCAGTGAATGACCAAAGATGTGGAGGTAATATTCATTAGAACTATTCATGTAATGTGCTATTCTTGTTTTCATTCCATTTTTATATTTTTAAAGAACTTTTTAAAGATTTTTTAATTTTTAAAAATAATCTCTACACCCAACATGGGACTTGAACTTACGGCCCTGAAATCAAGAGTCACATACTCCACTGAGCCAGTCCTGTGCCTCTCCATTCCATTTTAAAGTGCTGGCCAAGACTAACAAATTTATTCTTAAACCTCACTGTAAGTCCTAACCTGCAGTGTGAAAAATACTGAATTAGACTATTGGTGACATAGGACTTCTTTCTTTCTTTCTTTTCTTCTTTTTTTCTTTCTTTTTTTTTTTACTTTATTTTTAAGTAATCTTCAAACCCAACGTGGGGCTTGAACTTACAACCCCAAGATCAAGAGTTGCATGCTCCACTGACTGAGCCAGCCAGGTGCCCCTCTTTTTTTTTTTTATTCGAAATGATTTTTTAAAAGTAATCTCTACACCCAACATGGGCTTGAACTTATGACCCTCAGGTCAAGAATTGCATGCTCCACCAACTGAGCCAGCTAGGTGCCCCCGTGATGTAGCATTTCTGATGTAGGCTTTCCAGTTCATTCCTCAGAAGTTACCTACTTACCCCTTTCTTTTCAAATATTGCAGCTGTCAATTCTATGAACTCTGCATGAAATTCCATTAAATTACCTTTCTATTTCAGGTAGTCCAACTCAGTTTCTGCTTATAACTCCAAACTCAAGATGGTCGTAACTTTAAACAGAATAGTGGTATGAGAATGGAAACACAATTGGCATTTTGCTAAATTTTCCCTCTGAAACAAATGTTTAACAGAACATAAGTTTAAATTATTTTTGCTACCACATAACTTTGAGAGAGGGGCTGGTTCAAGCTGTCCAATTCAAGAAGTGAAAGACACATTTGTTAATCTATGAAGTTATTACTACAATTATATAAGAGCAAAATCTTTATGAAAAAAAGATCTTCAGAAAATAGATTATAGTGAAAATCATTTAAATAACAGGCTTATTTCTCTGCCTAAAATATGAATATTTATAAACTTTTAATTTCTAATTCTTTTTAATGCCATTGCATCAATTATGTGTGTAATATACCTATTTATATGTATATATAAAACCACATATTAGTTGCTTAGTAACAGTACTTTACAATGGCTATGACTTATTTAGTATCATTTATGTAACACATAAATATTATGACAAATTCTAACAACACGCTGGACATTTTCTTCTCCATTTGTACTTGGTGCAATAGTACATTAGAGATGTTAGACTCTCACAGCTAATAAGGGTCAGAGCTGGGGCTGGCTTTGAGGTCTATTTAATTTTAAAGCCTGAAATCTTTCTATCATTCACACTGTCCCTGGAGCAATAAGAATAGGGGGTTGAAGGTCAACAAAAAACTTGTTGGTATATCTGTTAACTCACTATTGTCAACCACTTCCAAAAGCCCCTTTTGCATTTATATACTCATTTTCACAAATAAGTAACACAGAGCGGGAGTCCTGTATGTCACCTCTCTGCATCTGTGCCTAACTTCTTCTCCCTCTCCTTCAAAGTAAGAGTTGCATTCATAATAAAATAAAACAAAATTTGAAAAAGTAAGAAAAAAAAAAAAGAGTTGCATTGCCTGCCTGGTTCAAAATCCCATGTAGCTTCAGTTTTACTTGTAGCCAAGATATCCATTAAGAACTAAATCTCTGAGGATTTCTGACAAGTCCACTGCTGTTTCTTTGTACAAGTAGAAAGTGAAAGTGGGATGCTGAATGAGTGTAGTAGAAACTCTGTTATACGGCCTCTAATGAGTATATAATGAGATCAATATGAAGGACAATGGATCTGGGATGGACTGTGATAGGCAGAGTTACCATTAAACTAATGAAGCCTAATCCTTAGGGCCTTACCTTGAGCAGGCCACTTTCAGACTAACTGGTTATAATAATCTTATATCCCTTTTCTTCAAGAGTCCCCCACACCAAAAATATGTAAGCTTTATATTTCACAATATCTAGATTCTCTTCTAAGAAATCTGGACAAGATATAGGTATCTCTGGCTCAAATATAGGATGAAGAAAAAGACAAGGAATAGCAAGGGTATTAATATAGAAAATTAAGAGGAAAAACAATGGGCAAAATGACAGTATTGGTAAGGAAAGCGAAATTTGCCAGTAATTGAGAAATCTCTTGGCAGTGGTTTTTTTTGGTTTGTTTTTGGGTTTATTTATTTATTTTGCGGGGGGAGAGCATGAGCAGGGGAGGGGCAGAGAGAGAGAGAGAGAGAGAGAGAGAGAGAATCTTAAGCAGGCTCTGCACTGTCAGCACAGAGCCTTACTCAAGATGGGGAAGCATTCAATCTCATGAACCATGAGATCATGAGCTGAGCCAAAATCAAGAGTCTGTCACTTAACCGACTGAGCCCCCAGGCATCCCTCTTGGTAGTGTTAAATTAAGCCAAAGGAACATGGGATTGAGATATCCTGTATCATTCCCTAATACAACAAACTCCAAATATATTTTGTTTCCATTTGTTATTAGGAAGATTATATAAAACTCTTAAGCAGGAATTAGTCACCTTCCTGCAATTCTTGGAAACATACCCAGAAACTAAAACTCAGTGTGTGAATCCAGGACACAACCTAGGTAAATAACAAAGTAAAACACATCAGATAATGGTAGAAAAGTAGTCTTCATTAGAGAGATCCAGAATCTTCTGATCTCCATTAACTAAAATGTTGACTCATCTCAGTTCCGAAATGCTTTGTTTGTTTCCTTTTCTTCCTTTTCCTCTTTTCTGAAATTGGAATAACTGGAAAAAAAAGAAGCAACAGAGTGACTGCCTTTTGCCAAAAACACAATCTTTTGCTTAGTTCTGATTTGTGGTACTATTTTTGGCTCTTTGTTATTTTTCTATGATGCTTGTTTATTTCTGTGTACATGTTATGTCTCTGCTGGAACAGTAGTGTTCTCTAGTTTTCACTCCTACAGGCCTTTGAAAAAGCAAAAAGTAGAATTACAATTAATTAATAATAATTAATAGTTAATAACATTTACCTTACCAACAGTAAAGGCCCTTTCTGAACTGAAAATTTTCATAGGTCTTGGATATTTAAAGAATCACCTTTTAAAGCAGGAGAGAAAGATTGGATTGGAAAGGAGTTCATAAATCAGGAGTAGATGTATCAGAATAGAAAAGAAAACAAATCACAGAGAATCTATATATCTTTATGAGAAACAAAGGGTTTGGAAGAGAAAGAGAATTTATGAGCATATCAAAGAGAAGATTAATTTTCTCAGAATTACAGAAAATGCTTAGAACAAAAAATGCATATAAATGTAACAGCTAGAACTTGAGGGATCTCCCTGAACTGGGGAGTGTTTTCTATGTGTGGAGAAGTAGAGAAAGAGATACACAATGAGGAGATGTGTAATTGGTAGAGGGGTGCCTGGGTGGTTCAGTTGGTTAAGTGTCTGACTCTTGATTTCGGCTTGGTCATGATCTCATGGTGTGTGAGTTTGAGCCCTGCATCGGGCTCTGTGCTGACAGTGTGGAGCCTGCTAGAAGATTCTCTCTCTCTCCCCACTCACTGTCCCTCCCCTGATGTGCTGTGTCTCTTTCTCTCTTTCAAAATACATAAACATTAAAAAAATTAAAAATAAAGAAGTGTAATTGGTAGAAATTGTATAGATACTCACCAAACCTATTTTCTCTTCTTAGGCATATTGCTAAAACTGTATTCTTCAGCCCCCTTGAATCTATTTGGATCCAAATGGTAAATTCTTGCCAATGGGAAGCAGGTGGCAATAATATGCTACTTCAGGATTGAGGTATTTACAAATGGATGTGGTTCGTGTTCATTTTCCACACCTTCTGTTGACTGGGTAGTGTAATGGAAACCTTGAAACCATTTGTTGAGAATGCACTTATGCATCATGGAAGGAGATTGGAGACCCCCATCGCCTTTGCAGTGGTCACATAACCAAGCTTTGTATGAATGAGAATTAAACCATTAGTGTGTTAAATCCCTCAGATTTGTTTGTGACAAAAACTAATGTTAACAACGCAGACTGCGCCACCACAAATATAATGTTGCGTCCCCAGTACATTAAGTGTTCTTCCTTGACTGGTTCTCTCTCCCTACAAATGACACTTGAGGACTTAGAGACTTTCGTAGAGGCACATGCACGATCATATATCCCGAACTTCCCTGCCAAAATAGAAAGGTTTTTTTCTTGTTGGGAAGGGGGTGGCCACTTCAGGAAATAAGTTAGCCACTTCAGGAAAAGAAAGAGCTGGAATGTAGAAGGTGCTTGATTCATCCAGTCTTTTTGTTGATTTATCCTAGGAAAAGAGTGACCAATGTTAAAGAGGAGGGAAGATTGAGAAAAACATTTCCTTTTTTTTTTTTTTTTGAGAGAGAGAGAGAGAGAGAGAGAGAGAGGAATAGAGAGAGAGAGAGGGAGAGAGAGAATGCATGTGTGAGTGGGAGAGTGGCAGAGGGAGAGGAGGAAAGAATCTTAAACAAGCTCCCCCTCCAGACTGAAGCCCAACTCAGGATTCAGTCTCACACCCTTCAGGTCATGACCTGAGTTGAAAATAAGGGTTGGACACTCAACCAACTGAGCCACGCAGGTGTCCCAAATTAATGTTTTTAAAATCTACCTCCATTCTCTTGTGTGACTGGTTTGCAGCTCTTCAAAAATTTAAATTCCTTTTCATTAAACAAAAGGCTAGATTTTTCTTTTCATCTCTCTGTAGTCGGCACCAAATATCTGATGTGCCAAATATCTGACCTGGAGCTCCTAAAAAGGATCACAGTTGATGTTTGGACTCATTTCAATGACAACAGAGCATATTGAATTTTTTTCATTAATAGGAGATTAAAAATATCCACACTAAATTTATAATCATTTTCATTTATTTCTATCCAGTATAAATGATTCCTATATATATGTACCACTAAATATCATATCAATTATGTAAGTATTTTAACACTAGCCAGAAATGTTGAACTTCTCCCTAAAGCTGACGTGAATACATATATATGTTTGTGGAGACACTTGCACACAATATTGTACTACATATTTAAGCAATAAGCACAAAGGCAGCACAGAGGTTGGAAATGACTGCTCCCTGTCTAGCCAACTATCAAATCAGTTTGTTAGGAATAAATTAACGTCCATCCTCCAACTAGGAGGTGAGATGGAAAAAGCAGAACATCATTATGATGAGTCATTTCTATATAATTTGGACCCCAAATCCTTGCAACTCTCAGATGATAAACATAGAGTCAGGAGAGAAAAGCGTATCAAAAAAGGAATACAAGGGTAAATCAGTGCAATCCTCATTTTTGCCTCTGTGATGTTGCTTGCACATTCATTTCAGTGCAGTGACTTGCTTTCACGCTTACTCGGCCCTTCTCTCCTTGAGGAAGACTGGTTGTCTGGATGATGATGATGTGGTAATTCTGACAAATAGTCTCCAGACTTGTCTCCTTTGTGTCAGGCATGACAGGAAACAGCAGGGAGACTTATCAAGGATTGGAGTAGGGGGGAAAAATAAGATGGATTTGAGCACAAAACAGGAAAAGGGAGAGAACAGTATAAAACAAAATAGGACTATCAGAATGTTGAAGATTGATGGGTTTTACAGATCACTGAGTGCTAGCCCTTTGTCTGCATGTGGGGAACTGAGACCCAAAGGTGCTAAAGGGATTGCTGAAGACCACAAGAATTTCTGGATTCCATATATTTTCATTACTTTAAGTTGCCCATAAAACTGGTAAACGGGCACCTGGATGGCTCAGTCTGTTAAACATCAGACTCTTGATTTTGGCTCATGTCATGATCTCATGGTTTGTGAGATCGAGCCCTGCATTGGGCTGTACACTGAACATAGGGCTTGGGACTCTCTCTCTCTCTTTCCCTCTGTCTCTTCCCCTGCCCTTCTCTTTCTCGCTCTCTCTCTCTCTCTCTCTCTCTCTCTCTCTCTCAAAATAAATAAATAAATAAACTTAAAAAAGCTGGTAGAGAATTATGGTGATGATTTCCATATAGCCAACAATTTTATCACTGGGGAAAAGTTTCACTGTCTGTAATATTTGTCAGGTATTTGCTCAAGTGTTCTTACTTTCTCCAACGCTCAGTGACCAATTTTGAGTAATTCTGCATAAGTGTGCTACCTTTCTAATGGATTACTTTTGCTTAAGGAATGAGAATGTTACAAAAACACCTCATTCTTTACCTTTATTTCACTTTTCTACACATGCAAGAAAGCCACTTGAAACATATAATATAGTTGTGATTTTTTTTTGGTGGTTTTTGGCTCTCAGAATAAAGCTGAAACTAATCTGTTTCAAATATAAAAGCACTACTGAGGAAACACCAGATCTATGTGAATTTTTGTCAGGCTTCGACTTAAAACATCTGCATTATCACAATCATTTCTTACGCTGATAGACACAAAACTGGACAGGGGTAAAAACTAGGACTGCCCAGGCAAATCCCATTGTGCATGGCTTCCCAATCTTTACATGCCTAGTGTGATGGAAACAATCATACCTGTTGCTTTGCTTCTGTTATATCACAATCCAGTATCTATCTGAATACTTGGATCCTTTTTAATGATGACAAACTAACAATTTTCCTATGCCCACTGGCTCTGGAATTCTAGTAAAACTCCTGCATGCCATTCTGTCTCTGGGTCTAACAGAGATTTTCAAAATATCTTGCTTGATTTTGATTCTGACACTGGCATTCCTCTCCTTGACATTGGCACTTATTATCTTTTACCTTTTACTTTACTTTGGTGATAGAATTCTGTGAAAAGGTTAATATGCTGCTGTTGATTTGGGGTTTTTTTTTTTTACTAAGATCCTTTAGAACTAACATATACAAACTTCTTAAACTATGTTGGTAATAGAAGTTTTCACTTCAACTTTAGCCCCACTATTCTCTAATTGGAAAACAGTAAGCTCCCATATTGACTATAATTATAGATACTAAGTTCTTGACAGATTTGTTAAATCATTGGATTTAATTAAAATTGGTTCCTGGTCTTATAATCAGTCATTATTCAAAGTGTCCTAAGACCATACATTGAGTAGCTGTAAAGGAAAACAGGCATACCTGCATTTTCAGGATGAAATATGAGCTTTAAATTCGATAGTGCTAAAACATTCACTGACTTCTGATTTTATTTATTTCACAGAATAGTTGTTTTAATAGACTCAACTATTGAAAATTACTAGAAAACAAAGCATCTTAGTAATTTTTCTTCAAATGGATTATCTAAAGGGTAAATAATGGTATTGTGTGTATACAGAATAACAACCTACAGTATGTAATTATAATTATAACTAAAATAGGGCTAAGATTTATTCTTACTATGTTTATTTTTTGAGGATAAGAAGACATATTTGTAAACTTCACATTCAGAAATTTACTGCATTTAGTTGAATAATTAATTGCTTGAGATTTTGGGGAAGTTGTATACTTTAGATAATGAAGCCAAAACTTTTAATATTCTAATACAACCTTCAGTGTCTCAATCTCCCAGTACCCAAGAAAAAATTATAGTGGCCATGATCCAATTTTATAAGATAATTCATGAAATTTTGATACTATGAAGAATGACCCTTTTGTTCTTTAAAACTGAATCATGAATTCTTCTACTGATAGCTAAATTTTATAAAATAAAGGGTTGTTATGGAAGTCTGCTTTTTAAGTCATCAAAAAAAATACAGTTGACTATAGAAAGTATTGGGCCCAGGAGCAGCAGACCCACAAGGAAAGCATTCTAATATCTGTACTGTAGAAAAAAAACCTGATAGAAGCTTTTTTTTTTAACTTTGGACCACCACAATTACCCATTTTTCTAGCCCAGTGTTTTTCAAAATCATGACTTTGATGATTATATATTTATTCTATTCTATTAATATTAATTTTAAAATCATTGAAACCTACAATAGACCAGGTCCCATGATAGACAATATAAATATAAAAATGGGGGCACCTGGCTGGCTGGCTCAGTTGGTTGAGCGTCGCACTTGGGCTCAGGTCATGATCTCGTGGTTCATGGAATTGAGCTCTGCTGCAGGCTTCATGCCGACAGCATGGAGTCTGCTTGGAATTTTCACTCTCCCTCTCTCTCTGCCCTTCTGCTGCTCACACTTTCTCTCTCTCAAAATAAATAACTAAACTTAAAAAAATAAAATACTGTTCTTTTGTCTAGAGTACTTTGCTATAAGAATACCGTATATAATACATGGAACATGCAAAATGTGTGTTAACTGTTTATGTTACTGGTAAGGCATCCAATCAGTAGTTAGGTTATTGGCAGTTAAGTTTTTGGAGATTCAGACGTTATATGTGGATTTTTGACTGTGCAGGCATTGGTTCCCCTAAGCCCCACATTGTTCATGGATCAACTTTACACTATTTCATCTCCCTGTCTTCATTCTCTAGACTTCTAATACTGACTTAAAGAAGTGAAAAGTAAAGGATAAAGAGCAGAATAGTGGGAAATTACCTTAGCCAAATAAGCACCTGGGATGATTCAGTACTTCATCTCAAGTTATGCAGATTTCAGAAGCATATAAATTGGAAAAATAAAGACTATACTGGAGAAGTACTCCGGTTCCTAAAGAGTAGGACTGAACTGTTATTCAATAAGTAATTAGTGACATATGTCACCCTATCAGAATTTGGGAATATAAAACTGAAACCAGTTTCAACACTAAATATGATAATAGCATCAAAACCACATTGATGGGCTTGGAGAGCTCTTAAAAGACAGCTGTGCCTTTTTACTCCCTTACCACAGAATGCAAATCAATAGGAAATGGCATTTCAGCATTGCACTCTCACAAATATTAAATATCAAATGCTTCCCAATGCTGGCAGTAAGTGGGCCACATTGATTTTTTCCCCCTGACTCCACTGGCATCCTGCTAATGAAGCCTGCCTCTGTGGGCTTTTACTGTATATGCTGATATGCACCATGGGAAGAATGCCTCATATCAGAGCCCCTAGCCCTGTGAGAGCAGTTTGTGGATAAGGAGCATTTGTTCTTAGGACCACAGCCCGTATTAAAACATCTTACTTAGGAAAATATTGCATCTGCCACAAATTTATGTCTTATCAAAGTGAGTGTGTATTTTTGGAGATCTGCATTATGTCAGATCTATGTCCGTTATAGAAACACAAACTTCCTGCAATGGTTTTCCCAGTTGCAAACTATTATGTAAATCACTGATTCTCAAACTTGGTTGCAGATTAGAATCACCTGGGGAGTTTACAAAACTATGGCATACTGGACCCAGTCCTCAGGGATTCTGATTTAATGGTGTGGGCTGTAACCTTGGCGTCTAGAATTTTTTTAAAAGATTTTAATTTTAACTAATCTGTACACTCAATATGAGGCTTGAATGTACAACCCTGAGATCAAGAGTCACGTGCTCTACCGAGCCAACCACGTGTCCCAGCATCAGTTTTTAACTGCTTTCTAAGTGATTCATATGCATGGTCAAGGTTGAACACTACTGATGTAAAGAATATGTTCCGTAGTTCAAGATTAGAGAAGGCACTTTTCCATTGAGTTAGTCACTGATTATGATTAGAGTTGTTTATGTCCTGGCTCAGTCACACATTCATATACTTGATATGCTCACCCAGCTTCTGGTATTAATAATATGTGTGTGTGCGCATCTTTGGTGGGAGGGGTGCAAATTGCCAGAAGTTGGAAAAGAGCTAGTTACTTATTTTCCTTCTGGAAACCTAAAATGAGCATCAAATTTTTCAAAAAACGTTGGCAACCCATGGTCATCACCCCTATAGCACATCTACAACTGAGGACATTCCTATCCTGACCCATTTTCATTTAAATAAATCACTAATAAATTGCTTACAAGTGTATATATTTATGGAAGGTAAAAAGTGAAGAGAACACTGTATGAAATCAAGCTGTTCAAAATAGTCTTTCCATAAATGGAGTCCTTATGGTGAAAATCCACAGACTTTGAAGAAAGCAGTGGCCATTTTCTTAAGCTCTATTACATGCAGTATACAGTATAATCCTCTTTATGGAGAAGGAAATGGATGTGAGAATGTCCCTAAGTTTCTGATTAGTTAATATTGGAAAAGCTAAAAATGACTGAAGCACAAACCAGGTTACTTGTACTTACATGGTACTAACCACAAAGCCTGAATTTATGATTCAATCTTAATGGAAAGATAGATTTGATCAAGATGCCCCTTCTCATCGTGGGAGGATGAAATGGATGAAATATCTGTTGCTATAATCTCTGCATTATATCAGTTATTCAAAACACATAGCCAAATATATAACCATTTTTGAAAAAGTATCTGAAATTACCTCCACTGAGATTAAGGAAATTGCTAATAGGAAACATCTGACATGTGATTATTGTGACTCATAAACCATATCCCCTGACACTCACACATGCACAAAACTTAGGCTGAAGTATAACAAGAAATTATTTTTTTAATATAATTTACTGTCAAATTGGCTAACATACAGTGTGTACTGTGTGCTCTTGGTTTTGGGGGGAGATCTCCATGGTTCATCACTTACGTACAACACCCAATGCTCATCCCAAGTGCCCTCCTCAATGCCCATCACCCATTTTCCCCTCTCCACCACCTGCCCATCAACCACAGTTTGTTCTCTGTGTTTAAGGGTCTCTTATCGTTTGCCTCCCTCCCTCACTGTTAGTAACTATTTTTTTAACAAAAAAAATTATTAAGAATACTCTGAGATAGATTGTTGGCCACAAACACTTGCTGATATCTCGTTACATGTTTTACCCTATGTGTCAGTCATAATAAATGGCATTAGTTCTCAAAGTTAGCCTCAATCATATCTTCCTACCTTCTGTTGAAAAGTTATGTACTTACAAAAAGGGAATTTTATGAAAATAAGCCTTAATTTATCTTCTTAAGTAACTTGAATCATAAAAATTAAAACTTCTCGGGGCACCTGGCTGGCTCAGTTGGAGGAATGTGCAACTCTTGATCTCAGGGTCATGGGTTCAAGTCCCATGTTGGGTGTAGAGATTACATACATACATACACACATATTTACATACATAAATAATAAAAAATTAAATCTTCTTTAGGAACAACTAAGCTATATAAGCTGACTTTAATTTTTGAATGTTGGATGTACGCATCCTGTAAGGAACATATATAGAAAGGAGTATGCTTGGGACTTGGTCAGGGTGATATTACCTAGAGGTGTTATGAATGCACCACACATTAATGGAAAAGTAAAAATAAATATGGAAAACAGCTGATGTCACACTCTGGAAATTTGGGAGCAGATGTAAGAGGAGAAACAGTGAGGAAAAGAACTGATGATATAATTTTTTAACATTTTTTTATATGTTTATTTTTTTATTTTGAGGTGGAGGAAGGGGAAAGAGAGAGGAAGAGAGAGAATCCCAAGCAGGCTCCATGCTGTAAGCACAGAGCCTGATGCAAGGCTCAAACTCACGAACCATGAGATCATGACCTGAGCTGAAACCAAGAGTTGGAAGCTTAACCAACTGAGCCACTTGGGCATTCCAATGATATAATTTAAAAAGTGAGTTGTTTAGGTGAAAGAAGTAAAAAATATGGAGTTAGGAGCGAGGTAGGAACAGATAAAATAGTTTGTTCATTTATCCTTTGATACTATACTCTATCCTCTGAATTAGGTATTTAGACTAGCCAGTGAAGAGGAAAGTCATGTTCTCTGTCCACCAATCCTTGGGTGAGTCTTTTATTTGGCCTTCTGCTTAGAGCTTCTCTGAAAGTCCAATCTAGGCAATGCATTAGGGTCACAAGACCCATTTCTTTCAAGAGACAAAGTACCTATTGGTCACTGTCCAAGAACTTGAAAAATGAGTTGGGAATAATCGTCCCATTGTTGACATCTGTTCTGGAATTATTAGACTCCTTTTTAGTTGTGGTTGTTGCTGTTGGTTTTATTTATCCCTAGAGAACTTACCAGGCAAAAAGCAATTTTCTTCACTACACTACAGTACAGTATCTAAAGGGAATTCTCCTGATACAATCCTGAGATGATCTTGTGAAAGGAATGTCCATATTTGGGAAAAATACTGTATTAAATAAGGAAAAGGGGTACTACATAACTTCCAAATTATAGTGTTAAGATATCTCTAGAAGGTTGGGTTCTCATGAGGTCCTACTGTTGCTCATTTTAATTATTTTAGGAAGCTGAAAGGTTAATATGAAGCATACGTTAAGAATAAAATACTACATTTTTCAGTCTTATTCCTTCTTTCATTCCTTTAATTTTTAACCTTCTTTCAAGCAAGGCAAAACAGTGCTCTGCTTGAAAATAAATTCCCATGATGAAGTGTAGATCTTGGAAAAATACAGTAAATCTAGAAAATTGGTGGTGTTACCTGGGTGGGGTAGTTGGCCAGTCATTCTTATGGTGTTTAGTCTTATGCAGAGACAACACCAGATGGTCCAGTTTCCCATCTGGCTAAAATCACCCAAATTCTTTCCAAAGACAAACACTTGGTGTCCTCAAGCTTGATATGCCAAAACACAAAATGTGAGATGTGAGTAAAAAAAAAAAAATGAATGAAAAGTTGAGTTAAAAGTGTATTCTTTTATTATTAAAGAAATTAAGTTTATTTATTTATTTAGAGGAAGACAGAGACAGAGGGAATGGGGGAGGGGCAGAGAGAGAGGGAGAAGAGAGAGAATCCCAAGCAGAGAGCCCCATGTGGGGCTTAAACTCATGAAACTGTGAGATCATGACCTGAGCTGAAACCAAGAGTCAGATGCTTAACCGACTGAGCCAACCAGGCACCCCAAGGGTGTATTTCTTAAGTCACACAAAAATTGACAGTTTGCATTATGATTAAATTGCTACTATTCATTTGGGTTGCCAATGAATATTGACCAATAATCATTTACTGTGCTCCTCAATTTAATAGTTTTATCCCTATCTTACCAGAACGTCACTCAGCTGCACACACTGATATTGCTCCAGTTGTGGGCTCAGTCACTTCTAGTTTCTGATCTTGACTAGATTGTGACTAAGGCTGGTAACATTAGCCTCATACCTGGATCTGGTAAACACCTTACTTCTCTAAGCCTTGCATCTGATATGCCAAGGGTTTGCCAAGCTTCACGCTCCCTACCTTTGAGTTTTATAGACAAGAGGTGGCTTCTGTTCTGGTTTCATGTTTTGCGTGCTTATTAGTCTTCCTTCAGTTCAGCCCTGATGGATCTTAATTCTAACTCTTCACAAATAGCTGTTCAGCCATCCTCCTCCTCACAACCTGCTGACCTTAGTCATTAGTGAAGAGATGTTGAGGCACACAAAGGGATGCTTAGGCCATTTGGGACTCCTGAGGTTTTATTGCAATGTCCCATGAGACAGTAGCCTAAAAACCCCCTCCCGCAACCTTTCGTTGAGCAGATCTGAAGAAGCACTGATACACGGGCACCTCACAAAAGAGCCAGACAAAAGGACAGCCCCTTTACAGCCCCACCCTTGGTCTATGAAGTACACAGGGCAGTATACAGGATTGAAGACTTTCTGCATTTGCTTCATTTTCTCATTGCTGAGTCTTTTCCTTCTCCTTTCCCCTGACTCTGCTTAACTCCTCCAAGATATATTCTTGATTTTTGTTTGTACTTCTAAACTTCTATTCCCCCGTTCCTCAGTTTTGGCTCATTTCTTGCATTATAGCACTTTAGGAATTAGAATTACTAGGAGTGACATCCCTTTTGGCAAGCCCTACTTCCTCATCTGATTCCTACCATCAGAGATTTTCCTTCCCAAGAAGCTTGTTAGCAAACTGTTGGCAGAGACACAATTCTACTGGTTAGAAAAATAGAAGCTACACTGAGGCATGCTTGATGGAAAAAGTATAAAAATGAGAATGGTTGGACTAAACTATTATTAATTCCTCCAAAGAATCCTAGGTTCTCTAATTCTCAGTTCAAGATTCTGAAAAGAAATTGATAAAGAGGTTCTCCAGGAATAAATTGAGAATAGTATCCATAAATTTTGGGTGATTATTCAGCATTGAGGACAAATATGTTATTAACACTGAATCTTAGGTGGATATGTTCAAGGTCAGTTAGAAATTTATATCAGACCCCAGGGAGCTCCTGAATTGCTGTGAGTGGCAGCATACAGTATCTGAAATAGGAAACAGAAAATCATTTAAAATACAGGCCCCGCCATGCTTTGGTTTAGAGAAAATCAGAGCCCAGACTTAGGCAAGGGGCTTGGCTAAAAATCTAGCCACGCCACAAAGAAAGATGACTAGTATGGCAATTGGTTGTTCATGTGGATGGAAAGAAATTAAATGTAACGGTGATCTCATGCCTTCAGAATTCAACATAATCTAGTTGCAGGTGATCCCATGAAGACAGAATAGGGAGTACTTAGATAGGAGATTCTGAATCTGCTCCTTTTATTTAAAAAAAAATTGTCCCTTGAAATACATTTAATGTGTCCTGTCTGTGTTGTACTTCTTCGTGTCTATCTTAAAAATCTGCATTCTGCTAATGATCGCTCAATTTATATAGCTTATGTTATCTGTTTGCTTATAAACACCTTTGGATTCTGTCGGGCTTCCTAGAAGGAGAGAAAGCCTCTCTCAAAAGGTTAAACTGACCACAATGAGATATCACTTCACACCCCTTAGGATGACTACTGTCAAAATAAATTACAAATCGTAAGTGTTGGTAAGAATGTGGATAAATAGGAACCCTTGTGTACGGTTAAGGGGAATTGTAATGGTAGAGCAGCTGTGGAAAACAGTATGTCAGTTCTTCAAAATAAAAGGGAAATGGCCATAAGATCCAGCAATTCCATTTCTGAATATACATCCCAAAAAATTGAAAGCAAGGTTTTGAAGAGCGATTTGGACACTTATGTTTATAGCAGCAGATTTACAAGAGCAAGAGGTAGAGCAAACAAAGTGTCCATCCATTGATTTATGGATAAATATCCATAGATGGATGAACAACCAAAATGTCCATCCCATGGCAAGGAAAGATTATCCCCACTTACCCACTTACCCTGCTTGACTGGGTTTTAAAACACATGTATGTCACAATCCTTTAGTTACCCATTGATCACATGCTGGAGTCACACACACACTACACATGCACATTTCAGGCAGCTTAGGGTAGTTAAACTCTGGCTGTATTTCTAACTATGAAACCATGTTAGGTACATTACCTAATTGTTCAAGGCCTCAATTTCCCCACATATAAAACAGAGATAATGATATATCTACACACTGGTTTTGGTGAAGGGCAGTTAATACATTTAGCACTTAATGCTGATCTGGCACAAAGAGAGCATCACTATCATCATCATCATTATCATCATCATCATCATCAGTAGTAGTGGTAGCATTTGTATAATTGTAAATATTAAAATACACGGGCACCTGGGTAGCTCAGTTAGTTAAGCATCTGACTTCAGCTCAGGTCATGGTCTCACGGTTTGTGAGTTCCAGTCCTGCACTGGGTGAGCTCCATCCCCTCACTGAGCGAGCTCGAGCCCCACTTCAGGTGAACACAAGCCTCATTTTGGGTAAACACGAGCCCCACTTTGGGTGAGCCCTGCTTCTCTGTCTCCCTCCTTCTCTGTCCCTTGCTCATTAGTGCCCTCTCTTTCTCTCTCTCAAAAATAAAATAAAATAAATAAAATATTAATTGATTAATGAAGTGATAAGGTTATAGGTACGTCTTTTAATTCTGTTTTTATGCTTGTAGCTTATCTAACTTCCCTGATATTGTCTATATAATCATAAAAAATCAATATGCTATTTTTTAAGGTACTAACAATCCTGAGGAGTAACTCGTTAAATGGTGAGCCCCTTTTGAACCCAAACAGAGTTGGATTTATGATAGCATCTAAAGGATTCTGAATGGCCATTTTTAAAGTGTTTAATGTTTGAATAATTTCCACATTATGAGATGTGTTGAATAGCACAAACAAAAATCACAAAAGATCAAAATCACAAAATCCAAAGACAGACACCACTACATTTTTTTTAAGTCAGCTCCAAGCCCAACATGGAGCTTGAACTCATGAATCTGGGATCAAGACTTACATGCTCTACTGACTGAGCCAGTCAGGCACCTCCACACCACTACATTTTTGTTGTCATGTCATTGGAGGGGGCTCCTGAGGGCCATGTGCACCTGGATTAAAGTTGGAGGTGACCACATGGGGGCAATGTTGCTACCTCAGGACTTTTCCAGCCACAAATTTCTCTCATACGAGACTTTACCAGCAACACTGTGATAGATTCTCCTGGCCAAAGAGGGATATCCTTTCATGCTGCCCCTCTCTCAAACTTTTTTTCCAGTCCAACTTATCCTAATTCCACTTTCCTTCCTTTCCTCCCTCCCTGACCTTGATACCTCCATCTTAAAAAAATAATTAATTAATTTTGCGTTGAAGTATAATTAACATACAGCATTACATTAGTTTCAGGTGTACAAAATAATGATTCAGTAATTCTATACATTGGACATCACAATAAGTGTACTGATCTCTCTCTTAATCTTTCTGTTTCTTACTTTCTTGCCTTTTTCTCCCTTCAAGCTAGAGGAACAAGAACATACTATTAAGTTAGAGAAGAGAATCTTTTCTTCCAGGCATTATTTGAATTATATTTGAAAAGTGTTGCTACAACACAGCATGTACAGGCGTGGATATGAGTGTGTGTATGTGTCTGTGTGTGTGTGTCTGTGTGTGTGTGTGTGAGAGAGAGAGAGAGAGAGAATTTTAGGGAAACTACTGTTTATTGGTTGGAAAACATGGAAAGAATTGAGGAGATTGATGCTCAAGTATACATTTCATAATTCAGACCCTTTTTGGCAAATGCATCCTCTATTGTAGTGAAATAAAATCCTACCGTAGAACCTGAAAACATTGGAAGAGGTGACTAAATTGCTGCCGATCAGGTCAGAGAAGGGACAGGAGGCTGCTGTACTTCGATTGAACATCCGGAGAGTGTCCTGCTCACTCTGAAGCCAGAGTCCTAGCTTCTCTCTACCAACAATAAAATGTGTGTTATAAGAATTCACATTTATAAAGAAGAAGGGAAAATGCATTAGAACTGTACTCTTTCAAAAGGCAGAAAAGGCATTTGATCAGGTGATTGATTCTCATCTGCCACGAAAAGCTTTCTTATAGAGCAGAAAAGAATCTCACTATGTTTCTAACAGTAAAATGGCCGATTCTCATTTCCTGCCTAATGAATTATTTACATACTCCACCCAAGGCCATTTATACTCAATCCACAGTTAGGCACTGTTCCAGAAGATGGTGTACTCATTTATAAGAGAATCTCCTCTGAATTCAATATATTCTCTTGATTTACTCTGTGAAAATGGTGGTGTGCTCCGCCTCAGACATGAAGATCCATGTTGAGATATACCTGTTCTACTAAGATCACAGAGCAACGGGTGCACTGAGTTTTTACAAGGGCCCCATTATTTGATCAATAGAAATAGACAAAATAGAGAATTTAGGACCAAGTAATAAAGAGCCATTGTTACTCTAAGGCAAGGCCCAGCCCCTTAGCCAATATATCTCTGAGTCGTGTTGCCATTTCCTGACTCTCCCCCAACGTTTCTATGCTGACCAGCTCCTCCAGTGTAAGCACTTCCTTACCTAGCAGATATTGAGGGGAAATTGTGGGAGATGGCAGCTTCCAAACTAAGGATGGTGTTTTTAATATCTTAGGAAACATTTTTTTAAGTTTATTTATTCTGAGAGAGAGAGAGAAAGAAAGAGAGAGAGAGAGAGAGAGAGAGCGCGTGAGCAAGCATGAGCAGGGGAGGTGCAGAGAGGGAGTGAGAGAGAGAATCCCAAGCAGGCTCCATGCTGTCAGAGCAGAGCCTGACATGGGGCTCAATCTCATTGAACTGTGAGATCATGACCTGAGCTGAAATCAAGAGTCTGATGCTTAACCAACTGAGCCACCCAGTTGCTCCTATCTTAGGAAACTTTCTAAGAGACAAATTAGTTTGTTGTTTTTAGACTTCCTTCTTTCCTAAGGCATATATTGACAATACCTAGTTCATTCATAGACAGAGTGCAGCTTTTCCCTTCACAGAAAAGCCCTATTCTTGCTCCACATGGCATGTAGGAAGAAAGATTTTTCTTGAAAGCCCTGCAGACCCCTCCAGTGCTCTGCTCTTTATTAAAGAAATAGACAGGGAGCTTTACGATAAAGAGTGTGGTGACTCGCTAGTCAGTGGCCAGAGATCCCTGTGCAATGAGGGTAAATACAAGTGAAATGGAGACCAACTGTCTCTCTCTCAAAATGCTCAAGATGTATTGTTTCTTATTTAACATTACTGGCAGCGTTAATTTCCCCGTTAACACATCTGCTGAAAAAATGTATTTTTAGCTACCCAAGCAATTGCTTTTGGACAACTTTCCTAATTTTGGAGTGACATATCACTTCCAGTTATCAGTTTCATATAGGAATTGAAATAGAATGCATCTCTTTGGGGTGTAAAGATGTGATAATGGAACTAACAGAGAAATGTGGCAATGGCATGGATACTAAGCTGAATTAATACATTGCAGTAATGAGTTACAGTTCATTATAATTTCCTAAAACCAGGACCTTCTTAGAGGTTAAGTTGGACACATTTAAATCTGTCTAGGAATCCTAGCTATCTCTTGAGGATTTTGCTCTAACATTCATGATTTTATTTTCAAAAATGACCTTTAAATTATTAATTCTGCAGCTTTATAGCACTAAATATTTTCTAAATGATAATTAAGTTTTGAGATTATGGCCAAAAAGTTTTACATTTTATTATCAATAGTAAGTTGGATAATTTTCAAAAATCTCACATTTAATTCTCTTGGAATTTATGAGATAGCTTTAAAATTAAATATTTTATTAGGTATTGAAATACATAATATACATGTAGGACATGCATATATGTATAGTTTTAAGAATAATTACAAAGTAGAAAGTAGTGTACAGCCATTCTATGTAAGAAAACAGAACACCAGCATATCAGAAGCCTCTTGTGAGTTCACTGCTTGGCATATCTCCTTCTCTTTCCAGTAGAGTTAACTTCTGACTCTTGAATTCTTTACTTGCTTTTCCTTTTGGTTTTACTATATATGCATGAAACTATAAAAAATATACTGTTTCATTTAGCCTGAACTATATATGAAAAGAATAGCACTGGACATATCCTTTTCTGTCTTGCTTTCTTTGAGAGATGAATCACTTCTTCATTTTTTTTAGAAACTTTTTTAAAGTTAATTTATTTATTTTGGTGGGGGGCAGAGCAGAGAGAGAGGGAGAGAGGGACTCCCAAGCAGGCTCTGCATCTTCAGAGGAGGTGAAGTTCATCCTCACAAACCGTGAGATCAGCTGAAACCAAGAGTCAGATGCTTAACTGACTGAGCTACCCAGGGCCCCCAGGATTGAATCATTTCTTTTTTTTATAATTTTTTTCACATTTATTTATTTTTGAGAGACAGAGAGAGTCAAAGCGTGAACAGGGGAGGGTCAGAGAGAAGGGGAGACACAGAATCCGAAGCAGGCTCCAGGCTCTGAGCTAGCAGTCTGCACAGAGCCAACATGCAGCTCAAACCCATGAACTGTGAGATCATGACCTGAGCCAAAGTCGGACACTCAACCAACTGAGCTACCCAGTCGCCCCTGAATCAAATCATTTCTAATCTTCTATGTATTTGATGTACATTGACATCAAATAAAAATGTTGCATGGAACATACTTATACAAAAACTGTTATCAAAAAATATATCTAAGTTATATATGTCATTCATGAATTATATTACCCTGATTGTTTGCCTCTAACAATTCCTTGTTTGGGGCGCCTGGGTGAATCAGTTGATTGAGCATCTGACCTTGGCTCAGGTCATGATCTCACAGTCCGTGGGTTCAAGCCCCAGATGGGGCTCTGTGCTGACAGCTAGCTCAGAGCCTAGAGCCTGCTTCCAGTTCTGTGTCTCCCTCTCTCTGTCCCTTCCCCACTCATGCTCTGTCTCTTTCTCTCAAAAATCAATAAACATTAAAAGAAAATTAAAACAATTCCTTGTTTTACAAAACTTGCTTATAAAATTCCTTACAGCTATAGTCTACTGAACATTGTAGCATAGCTTTTACAGTGGTCACTGTCAACCTAGTCCATCCTTTTGTCCATTGAATCATTCATGAGAGCATACATTCTGTGTTCAGTGGTGGCATGAGGTTAACAACTCAGAATTTTTCTTCTAATTGATTTAAATATAATGTAATGTGCTTTTCCATTCTTCAAGATTGTGTTGTACCTATCGATGAACAAATGTTTTCATTGTTGTCTACTGACAAGAGAACATTGTCATCGGTTTTTTAACATTTATTTATTTTTGAGAAACAGCACGAAACAGCACGAGTGGGGAAGGGGGTGGAGAGAAGGGGGTGCACAGAATACAAAGCAGGCTCCAGGCGCTGAGCTGTCAGCACAGAGCCTGATGCGGGGTTCAAACTCATGGACTGTGAGATCATGACCAGAGCCAAAGTCAGACACTTAACTGACTGAGCCACCCAGGTGCCCCCATTGTCATCATTTTTAAAATTCCTTTCTTTAATTTTTTTAAGAGAGAGAGAGTGCTCATTTGCACATGCTCATGTGAGCAGGGGAGAGAGAGAGAAAATTTTAAGGAAAATTTAAGGCTCCTGAGTGTGGAGCCTGCCTGCCATAGGGCTCAGTCCCAGGACTCTAAGATCATGACCTGAGTGGAAATCAAGAGTCAGACAGTTAACAGACTGTTACGCCAACCAGACACCTCTAAATTCCTTTTTTTAAAAGTTTATTTAGTTGTTTTTGAGAGAGACCATGAAAGATGAAGGGGCAGAGAAAGAGAGGGAAAGAGAGAATCCCAAGCAGGTTCCATACTGTCAGCACAGAGCCTGATGCAGGGCTCGAACCCACTAACCGCAAGATTATGACCTGAGCCAAAATTAAGAGTCAGATGCTTAACCGACTGAGCCAACCAGGCATCCCTGTAAATTAATTCCCTTCTTTAACATTATACATGATGATTTCAGTTTTGCCCATGATGGAAGAGTATGTAGTAATATCTGTGTGAAAGAATAAAATTCTTTGAACAATTAAATCACAAAATATAGTCATGACAAGTGTCATAATAATTATACACTTCAAGTCGGGATAATTTCTTTCCTATTCATATGCAATGTTGTCCCTTTTAAGGAAAGCCTTGACACTTAAAGGGATGAATTTTTTCACCAAATATTTCTTTTACATGTGCAACAAGTTTCTTTAAGCAGTGGAGTACTTCAGTAATGCTGCCCTCTTTCACTTTGCAAAATCGTGTTACAAAAGACATATTGAAAACTGTGAATGAGAAATAAGTAGGCTTCACTTAATGGGTAATTTTAAAAGTCAAGAAGAAATTTGAGGGTTTTCTCTTCATAAAGTATGAATTCATCGTTTCAAGAAAACTGAAGAGCTGTTTGAGTGTAATTGTTAAGAAGAGCCAGTGGGTTTCTGAATGAGCAAGGATTGAAGATTATTGGATGCCCATAAAATCACAAAAATGATCTGTTAAATGCAAACCATACAAATCCTGAAGTAAGAAGCCAACTTTATGCCAATTACTTTAACATCAATAGAAAGGATATCAGATGCTATTTAAGTAGAATTATGCAGAATATGAGACATATAGCAATGTTTTCTATAGAACCATTCATATTCTGCTTCAGTTTTCTAAAAAAATTTTTTTAAATGTTTTTAACTTATTTCTGAGAGACAGAGAGAGACAGTGCGAGCAGGGGAGGGTCAGAGAGAGAAGGAGATACAGAATCTGAAGCAGGCTCTGAGCTAGCTGTCAGCACAGAGCCCAACACGGGGCTCGAACCCACAAACCCTGAGATCATGACCTGAGCCGAAGCCGGACGCTCAACCAACAAGCCATCCAGGCACCCCTCTGCTTCAGTTTTTAATAAATTTTACACTGATATACAGATATCCAACAAATTTGGACTTGTTTTATCTCTACAAAAAGCAGTACATTTTTCTCAGCCACTGCTAACTTAAAGAGTCTGCAAAAATCTTGTTTCTGAAGTTTTGTGTGGAAGGAATTTTATTCTCAATAGCAAGCTTTTTTCATGGGAAAACTCACTCAAGCACAAGAAAATGTTTTCCTGCATTGTTATTTATCGTTTAGATCTGTGGCCGTGGCATAAAAAGGTTTAGATATTTTAGTGTGGATTATTTAGAATTACCATTCTGATTTTTTATAATCTCTGTGATAGTAAATGGAACTATTAAATTTTTTATGATTTTTCTTTGGCACATCAAAATTTGCTTGCAATTTTGGAATCAGAAAATACTTCTGGTAGTAGTACATTCAAACAGTCATTTGAGGTGACAGATTGATGCCTTTTATATATAGTTGTAGAAGGCCATTACAACTTCCACTGTGACTATTTTACCTTCTTCATGTGAGTTTCTCAATCAAAAGAAGTTTTTTTTTCACTGTCTTTAGTACCAATTGAGAAAATCCTGCATCATTCATGCTCAGCTGTTAGCATATGCTGGCTTCTATCTGACTTTCCACCATTTTCTATATTGAATGAACAGTTGCATACTGCAGGAAAAGCTTTGAAGGGACTTGTTCCTCATTTAATAAATATCCATTGTCCACAAAATGGGTCACAACATTTACACTTGTGTTGGGCATTTTGAGGTTCCAACATACACAAAGAAAACAACCTTTGCAAAAACAGAAAAGATTCAATTTGCACATCTCTCGACCATCTCAGCCAGTGTGCCTGACACTCACACATCCCAATAAGTCCATAAACAGGGGTTGATTGGTCAAAAGGGTTGGGAAACTGTGAACTAAGAACAACTTGAACTTGCTTTTGATGCAAAAAAGGTGAACTCCCCATTTGCCTGAAAAGAGAACTGTACTTGTAAAGCACCATCTTTTTGAACAAAGCCACAGCTGACCCTCCATGAGGTTTGGCTATTGGGGATTCAAGAATTGGTGCATATTCAGAAGCAGAGTGTTTAGGGACCAACAGGTGTTCAGGGCTGTTCCTGTGGTCAGTAGAGTCAGGTTGCTAGGGACCGGCCAATTTGGGGATGCACGCACCTGGACAGGGGACTTGTGGCTTGGATGCTGTCAGAAGTGTGAGGCTGTTGCTGATAGGCTGATTTTCAGGATGGGGTTTTCATTCAGTGGCTGAGTTTCAGGAGCCTGGAACGGACAATGACTTGCTGTCTTGCAGAAGCTTAGTTACTGGGGAGAAGCAGTCATCGAGGGTCTTATCATAGAGGTCGGAAGTTACATGTAGTTAATGGTGGTTACTTGTTCATGACTTGAGACTATGGCCAAAGATATTCTTTCTTGAATTATTTTCTTTCTTTAATTCTAAATCTCTCCTTTTGATCTTCCATCAGCCAAACCTCTAGAGACACCAGATCTTTATTTGTGTAGGTATGATTTTCCGCTAGTGTTGCCTTAAGTGATTGAATTGACAATTACTATGGTTGAAAAATAGTTCTAACTGCAAAATTGTTAAAACATACTGAACAAAGCAAAACACAGGACATTTAGGGTACCCTGGCAAAGTCAATATAGAATGCACGACGAAATCACATAGAAGACATGTCCTGTGTGTTCAGAATGGCTGTCAACCGTAGATGAAGTCCATGTCGGAAGCAGGGTCCTGTAACACCGAGCTTTACCAGCAGTGCTCAAAGGGCACCCCAGAGCCCTGTGGGTGTCAGGGTCCACTTCCCCCTGGGAGCAGAAGGAGCTGAGTGGACAGGACTCTGGGCTTGCAGTTCCCATTTTACCCTTTACCCAGATGGCTCAGTCCTCCTTATGTTCATGGATCAGATTTCTGGGGAAAGCTGCAGGTGAAGTAATCAGTCACATGGCTAAAATATTGACAATCACTGTCCTCCAATTAGATGAAGTATGTGTCATGAAATTCTGACCTCCAGGGCGCTGGGCCCAAGATTTCCTTCACTCCCTTGCTCTGTACGTGGCGAAACACATACTGGAGAGTTACTGGCAACTGAAAACAAACACAGAAATTACAGCAGATAAAGTGCTGGGTATTGGTATGGGGTTGTAAACTCAGCCTTGGATCAAGGTTATGAAGAGTATAGTCCTAAAAGGAAGGCAACACAAAAGATGTGAAACTGAATAATCAGGATATTTAAGTTTCTATGTAAGCCACAAATACACAGGCATATGCAAAGGCACAGATCTATGCTTAGAAAAGAGGTTAAGGAAAATGAGAAAACTTGCTCTGATTGGTAGATTTCTGGGTGAGGACTTTCCCTTTTTAAAGCTCTTCCCTGGATTTATTAAGCCCTGTGTAATTTTGCTTTCTAGCTGTGTTTTGAGGAGAGAGGATGACTTAGTAGAGCTTATAGGCTGTTACATGCACTATAGATTTTACCTAAATTTATGTCCTTAAACGACCTCTATTAATGCAGCCAAAGCTAATATGCAGCCTGGACCCTCTCCTGATAGCCAGATACATGTTTTCTTTTTTTTAAATGTTTATCTATTTATTATTTATTTATTTTCAGAGAGAGAGAGACAGACAGAATGAATGAATGCATGCTCACTCACATGGGAGGGGCAGAAAGAAAGTGAGAGAGAGAACACCAAGCAGGGTGCATGCTGTCAGTGTGGAGCCCCACACAGGGCTCAATCTCATGAACTGAGAGATCATGACCTGAGCTGAAATCCAGAGTGGGACCCTTAACCAACTGAGCCACCCAGGCACCGCCCCTTTTTTTTTAATTTGGTGTATTCCCTCAGTGTATCAGTCAAGATTTAACCAGAGTAGCAGAAATAAAACAGATCCCACATACCCTTTAGCCATTCCCGCTTCCGCCCCAGCCCACCCTGCCCTGAATAGTAACGTCTTGCAAAACCACAGTGCACTCACACCACCAGGATACTGATGTGATACAGCCAAGGTACAGAAGATTTTTATCACCACAAAGGTCCCTCATGTTGTTCTGCTGCAGCCACAACCACCCTCTGTGGGACCCACCCACACTCCCTTTGTAATGCCTGACCACCACTAATCTCTTCTCCATCTCTAGAACTTTATCATTTAAAAAAGTTATGTGAATGGAATCCTACTCAGCATAATTCTCTGAATATTCATTTTCGATGTTGCATGTATCAACATTTGTTGTTTAGCAGTGTTTTCTAGTATGGACGTACCACATTGGGTTTCACCTCTCATTCATTGAAGGAAATCTGAGTTTTTTCCAGTTTTTGGTTACTATGAATTAAACTCCTATAAACTTACACATGGGTTTTTGTGCGAATATACATTTCCATTTCTCAGGGATGTTTAAGAGTGTAATTGCTAGGCTGTATGGTAGTTGTACTTTTAGTTTTATAGTAAAGGGCCAAACTGTTTCTAAGATTAATTGTACCTACATCCCCACCAACGTATGAGGAATGTAGTTTCTCTGCATCATCACCAGCATTTGGTCACTATTTTCTATTTTAGTTATTCTGATAGATGTTTAGTGATATCTCATCAGAGAGAGAGAGAGAAAAAGAGAGAGAGATTTTAAGGAATTGGCTCTTATGATTATGGAAGCTGGCAAGTCCAAAATCTTCAGGGTTGGTTGGTGTGCTGGACACTAAGGGAAAAGCTGATATTTCTATTCTAGTCCAGAGACTGTTAGCAAAATTCCCTCTTGCTTAGGAAAGGTCAGTTGTTTTGTTCTGTTCAGGCCTTCAACTGATTGGATGAGGCCCACACATACGGAATATGCTTTACTCAATTCCATCTATTTAAATGGTAATCTCATCTAAAAACAGTTTCACAGAAACATCCACAATAATAGTTGACCATATACGTGGGCACCATTGCCCAGCCAAGTTGTCAAAAAAAAAAAAAAAACCATAAAATTAACTATCAAAAATACCTTCACAAAGGGGCACCTGGGTGGCTCAGTCAGCTAAGCGTCTGACTCTTGATTTTGGCTTAGGTCATGATCTCTCAGTTAGGAAGTTTGATCCCTGCATTGGGCTTCGTGCGGTCCGTGCAGAGCCTGCTTGGGATTCTCTCTCTGCCCCTCTCCTGCTCAGTCTCTCTGTCTTTCTGTCTCTCAAATAAATAAAAACTTGAAAAAGAATATAAATACTTTCATGCAGAAACACCCCCATTAGGGTTTGAATAAATAAGGCACTGTAGCTTAGTCTAGTTAATTTTGTGTTCAATCTAATTAGAAAGCAGGGATATCTAAATTGAAGTAGTTCTAACTATATTTTGCCCTAAAATTTGACCAAAAAATTTTTAAATGACAAAATAAAATGTCTGTGAGAACATCAGAAATTCACATATAATAATTGGTGAATTGATATGGCATTTTTGTAATAAAATTTTAGTAATATATATAAAAATTTAAAATATTTGTATATTCTATTGTAACATAATTTTCACTCTGCTATGTCTCTAAGCAAACATGCACACATCCCAAAGAATTTATGTTCACTTCTGTTCTATTGATCACAGCATCAAGTGGGAAACACGTACATGTCTTTTCAGTGGAAGCATGGTAAAATTATGGCACACACATCCCTACCCATGTATGTTCAAAAAAATCACAATATATGTCTATTAAGCACTATATATATATATATATATATATATATATATATATATATATGCCTAGAATCAGGGTTTAAAAATTTTTTTAAACATTTTTATAATTGAGAGACAGAGCATGAGCATGAGAGGGGCAGAGATAGGGGGAGACACAGAATCTGAAGCCGGCTCCAGGCTCTGAGCTGTCAGCACAGAGCCCAATGCAAGGCTTGAACTCACAAACCTTGAGATCATGCCTTGAGCCGAAGTCAGGTGCTTAACCAGCTGAGTCACCCAGGTGCCCCTAGAATCAGGTTTAACACGCTATATTGTTAACTGTAGTTAGTTGACTCTGAAAAAGGGCTGAATTTTGGAGGGACGTTGTAAAGAGTAGAATTGAGATTTATCTTTATTAGGCAGTTTTTGCAACAACAGTGCACTATTACCTTTGTAATTAAAATATTTAAATAAGTCTAACAGCAGATATATCAGCTGTGCATCAGTAAAACAAAATTTCTCCTATGTGATAAAACAGATAAAATCTGAAATCTGAATGGATTAATAAAACAAAATTTTATTCATTCTGCTCTGAAAAGTGGATGGGGGTTGGCAGGGCCTCTCTGCTCTCACTTGAACTAGAAATCCAGGCTTCCTGTTTGTATTTCCACTATCACAACACAGACTTTCCATGTTTGGTGCTGAATAGAAGAAAAATCGTGGATGTGTCACATGGATTCTAAAAATTCTTAGCCTGGTACTGAAAAATATTACTTCACTTATATTTCAGTGACAAGGACTAATCATACGATCCTTTCCAGAACTTGGTAATGTGGGATTTCCATGAACCTAGGAAACAAAGGAAGACAAGATGTGGATGAACACTTGCTGTCTCTTGCACAAACTGTCAAGCAAATAGTATGTGCTCAATAAGGAGCAACTATTATATAACTTGTTATGACAATAGCCATCTTTATTTCTTGGAGAAAGTTTCTGAGAAGTGTACACCTGTCTTATAATTTACCAACTTTTTCAAGAGCCTAAGATGTGACATGTGCTTTCAAATACAGGATCACATCTAATTTTCAAGAGAACTCTGGAAATACCTGTAGAAAAGGTCCATCTTCCTTCACTCAAGGGCACCTTTGTGCACTACCTTTTGCAATAACCTCTATAATCTCAGTAGATTGATAATTTTCTCCTTCCTTTTCATGCATGGTCAATATCTTACCTAGGAAGTCTCTACTGCACACCAGCTGACTGGACATGCCCAAACCACCTGCCTGACAGCAGCTATTAGGCATTGAAAACCAGAGTTTTCTACTGGGGAAAGTGTGCAGATAAGAGACAGTACAAGGATAGTGAATTATTTTTTCTTTTTAAGTCAAGGCTAGCATGTCTGCCAAGGAAACAGTTTTTACCTTCTAGTAGGACTCCAGGGGTTTAGGAATTCAGCTTCTCTAGATGTTTGTTTATACAGTGATTTTCATGGTCTTTCCTTTCTATGACTTAAGGAAGAGGCTTTGATTTTGACCACTTAGGTATTCTCATTTATAGGTATAGTATGTTCAGTTGCAAATCAAACGCTATTAAAATCCTAACTCATATATTAAAGTGATGTCAGAAAACTCCTTTCTGACCTCAGAGTTATATCCCAGAAAGAAGCAGCAGGTTGTGTACTAAATCATATTCTACCAACCAGCTCATTTGGAAAACACCCTGAGCATGGGGAGGATGCTGACAGGAGATGGCTACATTTCTACTGTCCAAAGTGAACTTTATATAAAAGGGGCAGCTGCTATCAGAGAGGTCCCACAGTGAAGATCAGCCAGGAGGCCTGCAGGGCGTCAGTGGGGAGGGCAGGTGATTCTGGACTTTCTGTTCCACTCGGAACAGGGCTAAGCTTCCAGAGAATGCTGCAATGAAGAGCGGGTCAGGGGGTACCTGGGTGGCTCAGTTGGTTGAACATCCAACTCTTGATTTCAGACCCCAGAGTTGTGGAGCCTGCTTTGGATTCTCTCTCTCTCTCTCTCTCTCTCTCTCTCTCTCTCTCTCTCTCTCTCTCTCTCCCCCGCTGCCCCTCTTCCCTGTTCATGCTCTCTCTGTCTGTCTCTCTCTCCAAAAAAAAAAAAACTACCAGTAGGCTAGGTTACAAGATTGGACAGGGCACACTGGGGAAGACCCAGAGGAGGGGCGCCATAATGTGGGAAAGAGCTGGAGCTCAACAGAAATGGCTCCTGGGCCAAGGTAGCTCTCAAGGGCCTGCTGACAGCAAAACCCTATGTCAAGAAAGCCCATAGAGAACCCCTAAATTGTGCTTCTCATTTTCACCTCCTTCTTTATTTCTGTTTTTAGTGCTTTGCCCACGGGGTCTTTTTTTTTTTCTTTTGTCATCTGAGTGACATTTAGGAGTAGTGAGAAGAGAAATGAATTAAGAGATGGAAGGTTAATCTCACGCTAGGAAGAATGGGAACAATATGGGGTTCAGATCATTTCTGATCAGGGGTCTGTTCCCAACTCCGCACCATACTATCCATGTGAACATAGGTGTATCACTAAGTGCTCTGAGCCTTAGTTTATTCTGCTGAGGTGAGATTGATATGTCCTATCTTATAGGACTGTTGGGATATATGTGTTAAATGTCAAGCAACTAACATATTGCCTGGAATGCACTGGGTCTTTAGCAATTGGCAGTTACTACTATTGTTATTTTGACCCCAGACTCTACCACCCTCTTCTGTGGCATTTATTTACCCAAGAGATGTCAGAGAATATAAAGCACTCTAGGACACAGGACATCAAATCAGCTTAAAATGCTAATTAGCAAAAAACCCAAGTAAATTCTCCCCCTTAGAGGATATACTATATTATACAAATTGTGTGTAGAGAGTTTTCTTCAGGTCGATGCAACTCAAAACTTCCAGAATTTGTGTAAATGCCAATTCCATCCACCCCTTCTGGGTCTACTTCTACCCAAACCACACCTGTTTTCATCATTTTACCCCCACCAAAACTCTAGATCTCATTTAGAGTTTGGGAAATTACACTCTAGGTAACCTCATAAAAACGTCCTTTGAATGGAGTGGGTTCTGGCTCTTCAAGATCAAGGAAAATAGTGCCAGACCAGTAGTGGCTGGCACCTTAAAGGAATATTTCCTTTATTTCTCAGAAACTCTTTGGAGTCAGTGTGTGTGATATAAGTAGTTTGTCCACTATGACCAATTGCAATGGGACAAACACAGGACAAATTCCATTCCTGCCCCAGGCGTGGATTTCTTTGGCTTACCCATGATCCCAAAGTAATGCTACTTGCAGTTTTGCATTCCAGGCTATTGACTTTCAACTCTGAGATACACTGGAGGCTCTGGACCCTGCTCGCTACTCCCACAGTCTCATCTCCCTCACAACTCAGCTTAATTTAAAATTATCTCCCACTGAAGGATTTGTGATTTCACAAGGCCCCAGCATGCCTTGTCTTGGGTGGTTATACTTGACTGCTGTCATATGGATCTCCCATCCTCTCTTGTTTTTGCTTGTCTGTTAGGTCTGAGAGGATACCCACCATGACTGTTATATAATAAACATTAAAAAAAAGATTGTTATATAATTACTGCCCCTCAATGCTAAAATACTATGGATAAGAGCTGGTCATGTTTATGCTAGTCTCCAGTACTAGTGGAGTACCTTTCCAAAGAACAGTTACCTATTAATGTTTGGAGAATATTCTTCCAATTAATGTTCCTTCTATACTCTTGAATGAGCTACGCAAATATATATACATGTCATTTTTACTTTTATAAACTGGACTAGCAGGGACAAAAGAAGCTAAGAATTGACCATCTTTTACTTTTTTGTCTATTGATAGATCCCAGCCATTTTACTGCTGAGCTTTTACAAATTTACAAGGAAATCCCTCTTCCAGTTCCATGTTCCCTTATTCTAGATCACTAACAGTGATGGCTTCAATTTGCATTACAAAAGAAAAAATCTCTTACTCTTTTTTTTTTCAAAGTTTATTTATTTATTTTGAGAGAGTGTGTGTGAGCAGGAGAGGGGCAGAGAGAGAGGGAGAGAAAGGGTCTTAAGCAGGCTTCACACTCAGCCCTGAGACCAACAAGGGGCTCATCCCATGAACTATGAGATCATGACCTGAGCTGAAATAAAAAATTGGATGCCTAACTGACTGAGCTACCCAACCACCCCACAAATCTCTTATACTTAAATCTGATAAATGGTAATAAATGTGTGAACAATGTCATTTATAAACGTAGATTCTTAAGTTAATCAAACTTCCTATAAAGGAAGGAACATTTGAAAAATACCAAAAAAGGGTATAAATCTCCCAATCACCGGTATACAATAGGAATACACAGATGTTATATACTGTTTTCCTACAATCCCACTCCTGCCTTTCACTATTTCAAATGTTGACTTCCCTTTTCAACAACAAAGTGAAGAATCTGCCTCTAACCTCACTAGGGGTGGGAGGAGCTGGGGGATCTGGCACTAGAACATGCAGTGAACATGCAGGTTCCATGACAATGGAATATGGCAGTAGTGCTGGCCCTGGCTCCAACTGTGGCCCAGCCTTTCTCTTCCTCATCCCTCAAAGCCTCCACATACTGGAATTGGAAGCACCTAGGATTGTTCCTATGGATCTTGGCCAAAAACTCTAGCACTTCTCTTGCTGCTTTCAATATGGGCTCTTGGGCTCCATAGGAATTTATAGTGTGGAGGATCACTATTGGGCACCTGCTGATATTCCAGGTACTTCTCCTTCACCAAATTTCTGGTGGTGGATCTACTGGGTTCCTCAAAGACAAAGTGCTTTTTCCCAGAACGTATACCCATCATATTCAGCAAATCCCAGTTTTCCTCCTCAGTTATATCCTTGCCTTCCAAGGAGATCACTCACAGGATAATTATCAGGAGGCCAATCTTGGACATGCCCTCTTCACTGTTCAGCCTTCCATAATAGGTGAGTTTGTTAACAAGAGCATAGTAGTGGCTGGTGAGGTTCATTTTCTTCACATCAAGGCCAGAGACCAGTTCTGTGCACTCAGAGGCTCTCGTGAGGATCTCAGGGAAGTGGCCTTTGTGCTTTTTGATGACATTCTTATGCATGTCTGCCTGATGTGCTCATTCATTTGATACAAGAGCAGCAGGAAATTGACTAACAATTCCACATGTTCATCTATAGTGTTTATGGGCAACTTCTCAGTGGCAGGGATTGCAAAGTACTTGGGTTTTCCATCTCTTGGCTGCCGGAGTTCTCATCCAATTTTGCTCAATGACATGGCTGTGATGACAGTGGAAGAGGAGTAGGTACTCTGAGGTACCTGGGAAGTACTGTGTGTCCCAGGGTAGAAACCTCCTCCATGGTGCAGGGGATCAGCAAAGAGGAGGAGGAAGCAGCCTCATTCTTAGCCTCTGAAACCTGTGCACCCTCCGGGGCCTGGGTCTCATCAGAAACCTGAAAGATTGCTCATGTGGGGAGTATGGACTCTTATCATCAGGTGTGATGACTGGTGTTGGCAGTAGCACACGGGAATATCAGCAAGAGGGCAGGCAAAGAAGGCCCACAACCCAAGGGGACAAAGGGAGGATATGGCAGACTTAACCATAACAGCTCTTATGGAGGCTGCCTCCACAGGTCTTCTCCTGAGGGCAGTGCTCTAGGGCCTCACAGCACTCCTGTCCTGAACCACCTGAAGCATAATGACCTGACAGAAGAAGTGATAAGGTTCCTCAGGGTGCAGCCAGCCAGCTCAGACTGAACATTCTTAGGGCTGATGGCAGGGCAGGCGAGTTTGAGGTCTATGGGTTCCTTCTTTTCTAAGGTGTGTCATCTCCTCAGCCCTCTCTACGAGTCTTCACCTTGACTCCTGGCATGGATAGGAACATTTCTCTCTCCTGTACTAGGGCTGCTCCCCTTAGACTAAAGCAATCTCTAATCTGAGACCCCTGAGCAGGAAGTCAGGGAGTGCCTAATTGTGGCAGATTTACCCAGAGCTGACTCCATCTAAAAGCAAGGGTGGGACTGGGGTGTGGTCCCCTCAGTCCTCACTCAGAGGATTCACCTTGACCCCTGGAAAGTGCTAGGTCACTTCCCCTCTGTTAATATGAGGCCAAGCCCCCTCAGGCCAGGCCACACTTCTCCTTAATTAATCATAATTAAGATCCTCAAAGCCTGACTCTGGCAAAGCCTGGGAAACTTCTATTTGCAGGCCTGAGGCTACTCTGTCAGATCAGGCCTCCACAACTCTGAGGCCTAGGACACCCAAGGAGAAACTCAGGGGCACCACTTCTGTCTACATCTATAAGGCTTTCCAAGGCTGACAGCAGAGGTGTGACTCCTTCTCTTTTCTGGAGTGGACAATCCTCTCCATCCTTACTCCAAGTTCTCATCTGTACTCCTTGCAGGCCTAGGATTTTTCCCTCTGCTCAACTGGGACCCCTCCCTGGAGCGAGATCCTCATTTCCCTGAGATCCTCACCCTGCCCCCACAGGAAATCAGGGGGAGCCTCCGTCTGACAGTAATTCCAGACCTCCCAGGGCAGATAGCTGGGGCATGGCTCTGCAGGGCCTTCTCTCTTCTAGGGTGAGTGGCCACCTTCAGCTCTCATTCAGTGTCCTTCTGTCAGCCACAGTTCTGTTGATTAATTTCTTCCTCAATTAAAATGCCTTGACTGATTAAGGAAGTAATCAATTTGTGCATATTTGTCAGACTGCAACTCTCCTAGAGATTGAGTCTGAGTCCCAGGTTAGATTTTCATTGAGGAAGCTGAACCAACCAGGATATGTGTGTCCAGAATCACTGCTGGACTATCAGAGAAGACACACACAGACACACACACACCCTTTTCATTGGAGGTCTCTTCTCCAGCCAGACTTGAACTCTTGGTATTCTCTATTCTAAAAGATTTACTTTCTACAGGATAGACACTCATGTAGACACATTTTTTTTAAGGTAGTTTTGTCCATATCCCTTGGAAATCCTGTGATATAATGTACTGAAACATTATAATATAATGTGATGTAATCTAATCTAATCTAATCTAATCACACAATCTAATGTTACCAGTTATAGCAATCAGCATAGGCCCACTGGGTGGATCATGCTCTTATCTGACAAATGAAATAGGAAAATAAGAAAAAAACCTTAGAAATTGTCATTTTATGGAGGGGGAGTGTGGAGCACAGGGAGGTGGTGATATGTCCAAGATCACATAGTTGGTGCCAGAAGAAGGACTCACATTGACATCAGCTGTTTCCAACCTTGTACTCAGAATGACTGAAGCATCAGAGTGAGGGGTGTTTTGCAAGTGATTTGTTACCGATTAGTTAAAATATTGAAGTGATGCTCAATGACTATGTCCTCACTGTAGAAATTCCAAACATAACAAACAAAATTGTCTCTTATTTTCAGTGTCCTCCCTCATTCCCACGACTATATATCCTTCTTATAAATGTATTCTGAATGGATAGAAATGTGCTTTGACTGTTACATAAATGTAGCAGTAAAGTACACATTGATTTTCAATTTTCTCCCCCTACATTAGTAATGTATCTTAAAGCATGTACTTCAGAGAGGTCCTAAAATCTGGAAACTCAGATAGTATTATTTCATTAATATTTTACATGTTGAATGTGTCCTCAATGGCATCTTATACATTTGTCAATATTTCCAGCCGTTACAGGCACTCAGTAGATAGCATTTTTCTTTATTTCAAAAATCAAATAAATGACTAAGCTTATAATTAAAATGAATGCATAATTGAAAATATTGTTTTGGAGTGGTGAGAATGTTGAGATATATAATTGGTGTTCTAAGTATTTCTCAGGAGAATTATATATGAAGTCCAAAAGTTGAAACACAGAAACATTTTTCTGTAAATGTAACAAGTGGATTTCCAGTAATAGCTACTTTTTAGTTTTTTTATTTTTTAATAAATCTTTATTTTATGAAAGCTTTAGAAGTTATGATGATAGTACAGAGATTTCTCATATGCGATACCCAGTTTTCTCATTTGTCCATATCTTCCATTTTTACACTTGTCACAATGAATGAACCAATGTTCATGCATTATTATATGAAGTCCACACTTCTTCCAGATTTCCTTAGTTTTTACCAAATGTTCCTTATGTGCTCCAGGATCCATCCAGGATACCTTAGTCATGTCTCCTTTGGCTCTTCATTGGCTGTAATAGTTGCTCAGTCTTTTCTTGTTTTGGACAACCTTAACAGTGGAGAGGAGTACTTGTCAAGTATTTTGTATAAAGCTCCTCAGTTGAGATTTGTCTGATATTTTCTTATCAACTTAATGATCCTTTTTAAAATGTTTATTTATTTTTGAGAAAGACAGAGTGTGAGCAGGGGAGGGCAGAGAGAGAGAGGCAGGCACAGAATCTGAAGCAGGCTCCAGGCTCTGAGCTGTCAGCACAGAGCCCAACATGGGGCTTGAACTCACGAACTGTGAGATCATGACCTGAGAGGAAGTCAGATGCTTAATTGACTGAGCCACCCAGGTGCCCCTAATGATCTTTTAAAAAGCATCAGTTTTTGTTTCATTGATTTTTCTGTTTTCCTATTTTCAATGTTGTTGATTTCTGCTTTCATTTTTATTACCTCAGCTCTTCTCCATGCTTTAATTTGCTCTTCTTTCTCAATTTCCTAATGTGGAAGCTTAGATTATTGATTTTAGATCTTTCTTGTGTCCTTATATATACATTCTACTATAAACTTCCATATGCATTGCTGCATAGCTATAGCCAGCAGATTTTGAGAAGTTTTATTTTCATTTTATTTATTTTAAAATAATTTTCTGTTCTGTTTTTTCCCTTTTTTAAAGTTTTCTCTGCATTTCACTTGGGGAAATTTCTGTTGACGAATCATAAACTTTTTCCTCAGATATGTCAAGTCTACTGATGAGCCAGTCAAGGGCATTTTTCCTTTCTGTTTCTATGTTTTTTATTTCTAGAGTTTCTTTTTCATTCTTGGAATTTCTATCTCTCTGCTTACATCACACATTTGTTCTGGTACGTTATCCATTTTATCCATTAAAGACCTTAACATATTACTCATATTAAATTCTTTCATAATTTCAACACCTACATCATGTCTGAATATGGTTGTGATAATTTGCTCTGTTGGGGAGTAAGAATTCTTGTGCCTTCAAAGGTCCTTCTGGCTAGACCAAGAATCAAATTGACAGGGGCACCTGGGTGGCTCAGTTGGTGGAGAATCTGACTCTTGATTTTGGCTCAGGTTATGATTCTAGGGTCGTGGGACAGAGCCCCATATCGGGCTCTATGCTGAGTGTGGAGTCTGCTTAAGATTCTCTCTTCCTCTGTCTCGCTCTCCTGCTTATGCTTTCTCTCTCTCTAAAATAAAAAAATAAAAAAAAATCAAATTGACATAGATTAACAGGAGAAAAACAAATTTAATAGTGTATGTACCAGCAATCCACATAGACCTGGAAATTTCAAAGACAGGCAAAATAAGATATGTATGTCATCCTGAACTAAGGAGAAAGAGGGTAGGGGTCTGGTATTTCAGAGGGAAAAAATACAATTCACAAGGCAATAAGAAGAGCAGATGTTTGGTAATTACATGTTTGCCCTGCTGTACAGATGGGCCACTCAGATAAAATTTATCTCTGCTGATGACCCTTATTCTGGGAAAGATCCCTAATTTAGATTCTTCTGTGTGGTTAAGATAAGAGCAATAGTTTTTCCTGAGCTCCCAGGGTCTCAAGTACCTTCAGCTCAAAGTAATCCGCATGCCAAAGTGGCATATACTCGGGGTGGCTGTCCCAAACCCCTTTAGCTTTGTGTCTTTAGGCTTTTTTTCTCATCTTTTGGTATGTTTGATAATTTTTTGTGTGTGTTGAAAGGTAAATGTATTGGGTAATAAAATTAAGGTAAATCGGCTTTTAGTGTGAGGATTTATATTAATCTGGCTAAGAGGTGAGCTGTGTTAAATTTAATGTTCCTTGTAGCTCTGGGTACCAGAAGTTTCAAATTCCTCTAATGTTCTTATTTTGGTTTCCCATCTTGGCTTTAGGGCTTCTCTGTGTACTGTTCCTAGGGAGAGTCTCTTTCTTGTAGCTTTTTCAACTGTTATCCAATGTTACTATATTGGAGCCTTGTTGGTGTGGTGGTAGGTTAGGGAGACAGGAAGCATTCCATAACCTTTTTCTTTTCGTCTTTTTTTTTTTTGGCTTTCTTGAATATGTATGTATGTATGTATGTATTTACTTAAAATTTACATCCAAGTTAGTTAGCATATAGTGCGATAACGATTACAGGAGTAGATTCCAGTGATTCATCCCCTGTGTATGCCACCCAGTGCTCATCCCAACAAGTGCCCTCCTCAATGCCCCTCACCCATCTAGCCCATCCCCCACCCACAGCCCTCCAGCAACCCTCAGTTTGTTCTCTGTGTTTAAGAGCCCTTCTGTTGTGTCCCCCCCCCTTTTATGTTATTTTTGCTGCCCTTCCTTTATGTTCATCTGTTCACAACCTTCTCATTATATCTCAGTCTTTTAGAGGGACTTTGTCTCCATGCTGTGGTCTTCACAATAGTTTCCATGCCTCCTCCAGGGGCATATCGTGTTTGCCTCATTCTTGCTACTCCTTTCCAAGATTGCACCATTTATGAAAATTAAAAAAAAATTTTTTTAACTTTATTTATTTTGAGAGAGAGAGAGCAGCACACAAGTTGGGGAGGGGCAGAGAGAGAGGGAGAGAGAGAAAATCCCAAACAGGCTCCATGCTGTCAGCATAAAGCCTGATGAAGGGTTCCCCATGAACCATGAGATCCTGACCTGAGCCAAAATGAAAAGCCAGCCGCTTAATGGACTGAGCCACCCAGGCGCTACCCCACCCTCACCCCCATTCCAATCTTGGTTTCGGTGAGGCCAGAAAGGCTGTAGGGGAGGAATTCCATTTCTCAGGATAAAATTTTCCAATTGGGCTCTGGCCAAGTATTTTACCCTGGAGAGTAGATCTTTGTTACAGAGGAGGTTATGGGGATATGTAGTAATGGTTATTCTCTCTTCCCTCTCACAGAGCAAGGAGGGATCTTTTTTTGGCTCTTTACCCTGAAAACTTAGTGGGATTCCTAAAGAGAAAGTCCATGACTGGGAAGCAGATCTTGGCTGCTATATCTTTCTGCAAGTGCCTGTCTTTTCAATATTCAGGTTGGCATTTTTAAAAGGTAAAACTATGGGGGCGCCTGGGTTTTCTAATTGGTTGAGTGCTGAAGTCTTCATTTCGGCTCAGGTCATGATCTCATGGTTCTTGGGTTTAAGCCCTGTGTTGGGCTCTGTGCTGACAGTACAGAGCCTGCTAGGGATTCTTTCTCTCTCTCTCTCTTTGCCCCCCTCCTCAGCTCACTCACGCTCTCTCAAATAAATAAATAAATAAATAAATAAATATTAAAAAAATAAATGGTAAAACTAGGACACACACTTAGGGAACCTGAAGTCAGAGACTTTGTCTGCTTTACCAGCCAAAAGAAAAAAAAAAAAAGAGAGAGAAAGAAAACAAGTTTGAAATTCCACCTCAGAGCTTGAGGTTTTCTCTGTGGAGCACAATCTACCTGAAAGACAGGAAAGATAAAAGAGACAAAACCCTGTTTCCCCAAAGTAATATCACCTGTGAGGTGAGTCAAATACTTTATTCTCCTATTCTCTATAACTGTCTCAAGATTCTCTACTGACCTATTCTATACTCCTACCCACTGCAGATCCAACTGTTGATTGAAGAAATATCACTGGGATTTATGTAGTGAAAACATAGGAATGCCCTCCTTGGACTCTCTAGCTATAAAAGAAGAATGAACTTAATTTGAATGAATTGTGGGAGGATTGAAATTCTTATAGTACAGAAAAAGGTCTTACATATATATATATATAAGTATTTCTGAGAGACAGTGTGCAAGCAGGGGAGGGGCAGAGAGAGGGAGACACAGAATCCGAAGCAGGCTCCAGGCTCCAAGCTGTTAGCATAGAGCCCAAAGTGGGGCTCAAACCCACCAACTGTGAGATCACGACCTGAGCTGAAGTCAGACACTCAAGCGACTGAGCATCCCAGGCCCCCAGGATAAAAGTCTTAATAAGAGTTTTTGTTTATTTTCAAAAAGATAAAGGTGTTACCAAACACGTGCAATCCATACAACTGTGCCTAGGTATCTATTTGCATTTACTTTCCCCACCTTTAATGTTTTATACAACTTAATTACAGTTCTGCTTATGAATTTTAAGAGAAAATTCCAAACTTGTTACAGTGTTCTTCCCACACCTTCCAACAGAGGCTGTACACATGGCTCTTTCTCCCTAATGGGATAAATGAAATTTTCAGACCCCAGACTTTACTCCTTCCTGGTTCAACTTTGAAGTTTGGCTGTAAATAGCCTCAAGGAATGTCACACAAAAAGCATAGACTCAAACATCTGTGTTTCATAATGGTCTTTTTCTCTAGCACATTTTAGTTTTAATTTACATTTGATTTCATTTCTGTAACAGTTCTGCTTTAATGAAGGCTGTCTGACTAATCTGTAGTTAAAAGTGAATTGAGACCCACTATATACCCATTAAAATGGTAAAAATCCAAAACTGTAACACCAGCAAATGCTAGAGATGATGTAGATCAAGAGGAACTCCTATTCATTGCTGGCGAAAATGCAAAATGGTACAGCCACTTTGGAAGACACTTTGGTGGTTTCTTACAAAACAAAACCCACTCTTACCATATCATCTAGCAATCCCACTCCTTGCTATTCACCCAAATTAGTTGAAAATTTATGTCCACCCCTAAACTTTCACATGGATGTTTATAGAAGGTTTATTCATGCTTACTAAAACTTGGAAGCAACCAAGATGTCCTTCAGTAGGTGAATGGATAAATCATTTGTGATACATTCAAACGGTGGAATGTTATATTATTCAGTGCTAAAAAGAAAGGAGTTATCAAACCTGGAAGACATGGAAGAACCTTAAATGTATATTTCCAAGTACAAGAGGTCAATCCAAAAAGACCATGTGCATTATGATTCCAATGATATAGCATTTTGAAAAAGACTAAACTATGGAGACAGTAAAAAGGTCAGTGATTCTAGGGATTAGGAAGAGGGAAGGATAAATAGATGGAACTCAGGATTTTTAGGGCAGTGAAACTATTCTGTAGCATACTATAATGGTAGATTCAAGTCATCACACATTTGTCAAAACCCATAGAATGTACAGCACCAAAGATGGAACCCTGAGGTAGACTAAGGGTTTTGAGTGGCAACAGTGTGTTCATATAGGTTAATTGATTGTAACAACTATAACACTCTGGTTGGGGATGTTGTTCAGGCGGTGGCTGTGCATAGGTGCAGACAGGGGCTATACGGGAATTCTGTGCTTTCCCCTCATTTTTTCTGCAAACGTAAACGTCTCTGCAAATAAAGTGTATTATTTTTTTAAAGTGAATTAAAGGGGCACCTGGGTAGCTCAGTCAGCTGAGCATCTGACTTTAGCTTAGGTCGTGATTTCATGGTTCAAGAGTTTGAGCCCCACATTGGGCTCTGTGCTGACAGCTTAGAACCTGGAGCCTGCTTCAAATTCTGTGTCTCCCTCTCTCTCTGCCACTCCCTTGCTTGTTTTCTCTCTCTCTCTCTCTCTCTCTCTCTCTCTCTCTCTCTCTCAAAAAAATTAAACATTAAAAAAATTTTTAAGTGAATTAAAGCTTGTAGTCTGGATCAGATAATAGAAATCTGTGTCTCATTGTCTCTCTTGCAAAAAACATCTAAAAATCCTGGAAATTGGGGAGACTGTGTGGCTCACCTGGTTAAGCATCCATCTCTTGGTTTCAACTCAGGTCATAATCTCACGGTTTGTGGGTTCGAGCACCACATTGGGCTTCGTGCTGACATTGTGGAGGCTGCTTGGGATTCTCTCTCTCCCTCTCTCTTCTGCTCCTCCTCTGCTCATAATCTCTTTCTCTCTCTTAAAATAAATTAAAAAACATTAAAAAATCCTGAAATGGTATAAAACCAAAGGAAACTTTAAAAGGTGGTAAGAAGATTATTGGTCTTCCCTCATTCCCTCATATCCATTCAAATTTTACCAGCTGAGGGCCCAGATAGGAAGAGACAAGCCCTGTCTGAATTCCAGATGTATAGAATCTATGAACATAATAAAATATTGTTTCACAACACCCTGTTATAGAGAGGAAACTGGTTGAAACACATCCTATTAATTTATTTTTCATTTTAGTCTATACTGTTTTATCAGTATTTTGTTTTTCATATGCCATTCCATTCTTAGTCAATTTCTATTTCATCCTTCAAAAACTTGTATTCTATATTTCATTCCAAATTCCATTTATTTTTTCTATTCTGTCTGCCATCTTCAAATCTGTAGTGCATATTTCATAGTCTATTTATTTCATGCCATTGCATTTTTAGTTCCATTCTATATTCCTTCCTGTTTTAATTCCACTTTCCCTCTTTTTCTTTAAAAAGTTCCTTCACTCCACACTCCATTCTATTCCTTTTCTCATATGACATTATATCGTTCATTCTGTGTGCCTTGATATATTTATTTCCATCCTCCTTTCCATTCCATTTTCCCATTATATTCCACTTAATTTCCATCGTCTTCAATTTTCCATTTCATATCCTGTTCAAGTCCATATTCTATGCCTCATTTTATTCAAGTTTCCTCTGCAACCAGTTTTCATTTCACCCCACTTTGCAGTACATTGAAAGCCATTTTTCTATTCCTTATTATTTAACACTCCAAGTACCATTTCATTCTGTTTTGTGTCATATTTCCGGTTGCTCATCCATTCTACTAAACCTCTCATGCCATTTTGTCAAAATTGTTAGAGCAGTGACTTTCAGGAGCTCTTTTGGCCAATATTTTTTTTTTATCAAAGAATTATAAATGTGCCTGGCCTTATACCAAGAATTTCCACTTCTGGGAATTTATCCATAACAAGGATAAACTTAGGATATGAACAAATTTTAGCAAGAAGGATATGACTCAGAGTGATAGAGTGCAAAATTGAAAACAAAATAAATGTTAGCAATATAAGAATGTTTGAAAATGTAAGCTTCCTCTATAAATGGAATATTTTCTAGTTACAAAATGCCCTTGTGTAAATTTATTTATTGACATGGAAAGGGTGTTGTCTGGATCCAAAACAGAGATTACAAAATAATATTTATGGATAAATACTTCCATTTTTATAAAACAGAGCAAAACAACTATGAAATATATAAATGGCTATTATGCCAAAATATAATTAAAGATTTCAAAAAAAAACCCACCACCACCACCACCAACAACAACAAAAAGTAAGCAACAAGAGCAAAAAAAACCATTTCCAGTAGTTACCTATGAGTGTGTGAAAATTTAAGTGCAAGTTTTCTTTAAAAAAAATTTTTTTAATGTTTATTTATTTTTGAGAGAGGGAGACACAGGAGACACAGAGTGTGAGTGGGGGAGGGTCAGAGAGACAGAGGGAGACAGAGAATCAGAAACAGGCTCCAGGCTCTGAGCTGTCAGCACAGAGCCCGAGCAGGGCTTGAACCCACAAACCACATTGAGCTCATGACTTGAGCTGAAGTCGGCCACTTAACTGACTGAGCCACCCAGGAGCCCTATTTCTTATATTATATTTGCTTTTTTCTGTTTTGGGTACTAAACATGCAACCGTTTTGTAGTAATGTCTAAAATGTCCAAATACTATACTTCAAGTCTGTGTATCATAACATATTTATATTAACAGAAATTAGACACGTATGGCCAAGAATGAAGACTAGGTCAAATAAATGAGCATGGATCCATCACTAGATTACTATGTAGTTTACATAAATGTTAATGAATATTTAAGGGCAGAACCACTCTTAAACCCAGTCAATTCTTGCCTGTGCCTCTGAGGCACAGGGCAGGAAGAAAGTCTTCCTGGAAAATATCTGTCTTCCTTCTCATGCCTGGGAACTACAGGAAGCAGCCGTGCTGAGTTTTTCCAACACAGTGTGGGCCCCATCCTGTCTCTCCTCTTTCAGCTGCCCTCCAATTTTTAAAGCCAGCCTGGGGAGATTCAGATGTCTGGAGGAGTCTCAGGACTGTCCCCTCTGGGGTCATTATGCACCCGGGGTCCTGACTAGATTCCTTATGGGTGACCTATTTAGGGAATTATTTTTCTGACCAGTGTGCTATTTCTTTCAAGTGATTTCTTTCTTTTAAGTTTATTTTATTTTATTTTATTTTATTTTTAACGTTTATTATTTATTTTGCGAGAGAAGAGAGAGCGCGCAGGCGCGTGTGAGCAGGCAGGGAAGGGGCAGAGAGGGAGGGAGGGAGGGAGAGAGAAAATCCCAACCGGGCTTTGCACCTGTGGGGCTGGAACTCAATAATGAGGAGATCATGACCTGAGCCAAAACCAAGAGTTCAGGGTTAACCAACTGAGCCACCCAGGGGCCCCTAAAGTTTATTTATTTTGAAAGAGAGGAGAGAGAGCGAGAGAGCATGAGCGCGAGCCCGAGTGTGAGCAGGGGAAGGGCAGAGTGAGAGGGAGAGAGAATCCCAAGCAGGTTCAGTGCATAGCCCAACAGGGGCTCAGTGCCACCACCATGAGGTCATGACTTGAGCAGAATTGGCGACCCATCTGGCCTAGCCATTCAAGGCATCCCTCTTTCAAGTGATTTCTTGAGTTTGAGCCACAAGAATGGTTCTGAGACCCTGATTTTGGGTCATTCAAATTGTTTATATAGAGCCCCACCCTCCTACACACACTCACACACTTTTAAGGGCTATGTTTCAAGTTGAGGAAATCCACAGGGACCGCTCCAGGGTGATGCACACCCTCCCATTTGCTGCCAGATGGGTCTGCGCCTCCAGGCTCAGGAAAAGAGAAGTCATGTGATATCCAGCTCACCAATCAGAAGTGAAAATTCTATCAGGGCCCGCCCCCTCCCCCCCCTTCCTTGCGCCTTTCGTCCTGGCCCTACTTGAGGTAGTGTTTACCAGCGCGGTCCACTTTCAGAGAAACTTGCTTTTGGGCCGCCCAGTCATACCAGGAGGAGGAGGAGGAGGAGGAGGAAGGGGAGGAGGAGGAGGAGGAGGGGAGAAGCAGCAGCAGATTGAATCCTTGGAGGGTGACGTAGCCCAAGGGAGTGCCTAAGAAGGAGGTCGCCTTTACCACCTCAGATGCCAGCAAGACTAGCAACCCAGAACCTTGCTGCCGAGAGTCTCCGTGTCTCGAAGGACTCAACACCGCTGTGCTCCGCGGCGTTCCGAAAGTTTCCACTGAAGCCTCCATTTCCATGACTTGCGCGGCATAAACTGCCTGCCGTGAGGCGTTCTGACCTCCCAGGCTGCGAGAGTTGCCGTTCAGGCCTGACACCTGTGGCGGCCGAGAATCAAGACCACGCACCTGGGCCGCTAGCCGTCACGGGAAAAGCCGCAAGGGGTCTTGGCCTGGTCAGTGGAGGAGCTCAGATCGAGGCTGGGGGGGAAAACATGCCAAAAAGCCACTCCAGTAAGAAGAGCCTGCCTAGACGTCCACCGGAGTAGACGTCCACTCCTCCGGCGAACTGTCTGTTTCCTGGAGCTTCCGGGACTCAGGTTTCTGAGCCTTTGGGACCATCTTCTCCAAAACCTTGGCCCAGCAGCAGACACCACTCTTGGGGTTCTGTCTGGAATCCAACATCATGCCCAGGCCCTGCTCTTCAAGTCCACGGCTCCCTGCCAGGCCCCGCGCGTGGAAGCCGCACCATCAGCCAGGCTGTGCATTCGGCAGCGGTCCAGCAAAGCCACACCCTGCCCGTGGAAGCCACGCATCCCCGCCAGACACAGCTCTTCTCAGCCACCACCGCACACCGGCCATGCCACACAGGTAAGAGGCACTCCGCTGCCATCCTTCTCCTCCGCAGCCAGCTGGTCTTAGGCCTGGCTCTCTCCCTAGGTTCTCCTCTGAAAGGCTTGTCTCCCGGAGTCCTTCAAACTCCCATGATGCTGAGATTCTGTGCCTTGCCTCCCAGCCTGGCGGTAATGCCACCTGCATTGGTGCCTCCTCATCCCGGTCTCCAGGCGTATTATATTCTGCTTTAATTTTGCTGGGCAATGTGGTGGGACCTTCCTTCCCTAGGCCTCCTGGGGTGCGCCCCACCATCCCCATTGGATTTTCTGCCTTGAGCTTCTTTTCCTCCTTCCACCATGATAATGATGATTTTGCCTGAGGTCCAACTCCAAGCCTAGCCCTCCTAGAGTTAGGCTAGCCTTACTGCCTCAGTTTGTTGCCCTGAGGCCTGCCAATCCAGGAGAACAGGTCGAAAGAGGGCATATAGCCCCCCACCCCCCACCTCCTGTACTGTGATTTCCCCCCACCCTCCCCCGGGCAGTCTCCAAAGCAAAGTTGGAATGGACATCCATCCACTGCAGTGGATGGGCTTGCCTGCTGGTGGTTACCTGTGAGGTTTCCAACGGTTTTGCTAGTCACTAACCATCATTAGGAGCAATTTTAAAGCCTCTCCTCCCCCTGATTCCACCACACAGTGCTTACTCTGCTGTTGAACCTTAAATCCAGGCCCCCTGTACCCTCACATGGCCTGCCCTTTCTCCTGAGCTGAAATTTTTCTTCTCCAAGTTGCCTTTTAACACAATGAATTTTTAAAAATGGTATCTCATTCTGGCTTTTCCACAATGAGTATGCAGAAAACACTTTTTTTGCTGTTGTTTTGGGGCATTTATGTTTCTGTAAAATGCCTATTTATGCATTTTGTTCCTTTTTCTCATTGCCTTAAAAATACACATGATGAATAATAACCCTTTTTCTGGTTAATGTGGGACAAACACTTCTCCCAGTTTTTGGTCTACTTCTTGAATCTTTTAAGTCCTCTCATTTAATACCCAAAACTTTTTAAATTATTACACAGCTGATTTGGACTATCCTTTACAATTTGTGCTTTTTATATTTTAATTAAGAAATCCTTTACTGGAGCTTCTGGGTGGCTTAGTTTCTGACTTTGGCTTAGGTCAGGATCTCCCAGGTTGTGAGTTCAAGCGCTGCATCAGGCTTTGTGCTGACAGCTCAGAGCCTGGAGCCTGCTTCGGATTCTGTGTGCGTGTGTGTCTCTCTCTCTTTTCCCCTTCCTTTCTTGCACTCTGTCTCTCTCTCTGTCTCTCTCTCTCAAAAATAAATAAACATTAAACAAAATTAAAAAACCAAATCCTTCTTTACTAACTCCAATAAGTTAGTCTTATTTTTTCTATATACTTTAACTCTTGCTTTTCACAGAATACAGTCCACCTGAAATTTGTTTCCATGTATAATTTAGTTCTGACTTTATTGCCTTTTTCCATATGGATAGTCTATCACCCATTAGAATTTTAAATTTTCTTCCTTTCCCCATGATCTACATGGCCCTGAAATGAAAAAAGGTTTTCTTTAAGCTTATTTATTTATTTTGAGAGAGAGAGAGAGAGACAGACAGACAGAGAAAGCACAGGTAGGGAGGTAGGGGAGTAACAAGAAGGAGAGAGAGAGAGAATCCCAAGCAGGCTCCAGCCTGTCAGTGCAGAGCCCGATGCGGGATTTGAACTCAGGAACCATGAGATCATGAGCTGAGCCAAGATCAAGAGCTGGATGCTCAACTAACTGAGTCACCCAGGTGCCCCTGAAATAGGTTTTAATTTATGCATGAATATTACTTAAGACTCATTCTCTTTCAGGAATATTTTCCTATTTTTTCACATTTCATGACCCTATAGTTTTTCATAGTACATCATAGAGCAGCTTGTCAGATTGCACAAAATATCCTATTGGGGTATGGTTGAAATTGCTTTGAATGTATAGATTATTTGGGGAAGTCTGTATTATTGTACTAGTGAGTCTTCTTGGCCGCAAAAACAGTGTATTAATTTAGATTTTGTGTGTGCATTTCATTGACATTTTATAATTTTCTCAGCAGTTTTAGTCTATTTCTAGGTGTGGTCTTCTTTGTGTCTATCTTGCTTGAAGTCTGTAGGGGTTCTTAATCCTATACCTTGATATCTTCAGTCAGTTTTGAAAAATTCTAGGCAACTATATCTTCATAGAATGAATTTTTAACAAAATTTTTTTTATTTTTCAAAATGTAAATTTGAAAAATTGTGATCTTCAGAACTTTTCATTTTATATTTGGAGGGCTGAAAGAAAGTAGAATGCTAGTTGATTGTTTAGGAGGCACAGAGAGTAATCATTCATTGCTGTTATTTGAAATGGAGTTAGGACCATAAAATTCCCATTTAGGCACTTCATACCTTCCTAGCATAGGTCATTTACAACTTGGACAAGAGAAGGTGACTGGGGAATCCAGATGACTGGAGAAATAGAGGTGGGGAGGGAACAGAGAGAGAGAGGGAGACACAGAATCCGAAGCAGGCTCCAGGCTCTGAGCTGTCAGCACAGAGCCCCATGTGGGACTTGAACCCACGGACCATGAGATCATGATCTGAGCTGAATTTGGCCACCTAACTGACTGAGCCACCCAGGCGCCCCAAGTCTTGTTTTTTTTTTTTTAATTGTTAATGTTTGTTTAGTTTTGAGAGAGAGAGTGAGCATGAACGGGGAAAGGGCAGAGAGGGGGAGACATAGAATTGGAAACAGGCTCCAGGCTCTGAGCTGTCAGCATAGAGCCCGACGCGGGGCTCGAACCCACGAACCATGAGATCATGACCTGAGCCAAAGTCGGATGCTTAACTGACTGAGCCACCCAGGTGCCCCAAGTCTTGGTTTTTTAGAGAAGGAAAATGTCTTTGTGTTGGGAACAGGAGCTTCTGAAATCTGCAGGAGTGGGAAGTAGAAGGCTGGGGAACTCTTTAAGGTTAATGATTAACATGAGAAAATGGTCAAATATTAAGTGGAAAAAATAGGTTAATGGATAATCTTATTTATTATTTATTGTTTTAAATGTTTGTTTGTTTTTGAGAGACAGAGTGTGAGCAGGGGAGGAGCAGAGAGAGAGGGAGACACAGAATCGGTAGCAGGTTCTGAGCTGTCAGCAGGGAGCCTGATGTGGGGCTCAAACCCATGAGCCGTGAGATCATGACCTGAGCTGAAGTAGGATGCTTAACTGACTGAGCCACCTGGTGCCCTGGATAATCCTATTTAAAAAATACTTGTGGAGTGCCTGGGTGGCTCAGTCAGTTAAGTGTCTGACTTTGGCTCGGGTCATGATCTCACTGTTCATGGGTTCAAGCCCCATGTCAGGTTATCTGTTGTCAGAGCCTGCCTTGGATCCTCTGTACCCCTCTCTCTCTGTCCCCCGTCCACTGATTCTCTCTCTCAAAATAAACTTAAAAAAATAAAAGTAAAAAATATTTGTGACTGAGTTTGTGAGCTATTATGTGAGGGTGAGTATGTATGTGTGTGTGTAGACATATTTGTATAGACTCAGATAAACTTACAGCCTGCTGTGAACATGATATATATCCATTTGTTTTTCTGCCTTGACCATATCACTTCTGTGATAATACTCAACTTAGCCATTTTTAAATCATTTAAGTTGTGGAAACATGGTAGGAGACCACATTAAAGTAAATGGAATGGAAAAAATAAAACCACTAAAATGAACTCCCTTTCTCGCCTTTCACATATTTCTCCTCTCTTCTCTTTTGCTTTTCTGCTACGTGGCCAGTACTGGCATTAGACCTGGTGAAGAAGGGCCCCAGTGTTGAGTCCCATATTTTGGACGGCCCTGCTCAGGCCCTTCTCATCTGCATTTAATGCAGACCTAAGAGTCCACAGGTAAAAGGAGATGAGGGCCCCAGGTCCAGACACTCTACTACTTTTATGGAAAATATATCAGGTACCCTAATTCCCTGGAGATACTTTCAGGGCCAGCAAGGCCCTATTCTCAGAGTCATTTTTAAGGAAGGAAGAGCTGGGCCTATGGTGTGCTCAATCTTGGCAAAAAAAAAAAAAAGTGGCCAAGTGGTCACTGTTTGTGGGAACACAGGGTGGCAGAGCTTGGAAGTGTGGGTTGAAGTGCTCCCAGAGTTAGGTGTGAAGTACTGCATGTTGTAGGACATAGCTGGTCATGGAAGAAGGGATCCAGGATATGGACCAGGGGCCTCCATTTGTAATTTTGCCCTGGGCACTGCAGATGTCCGTGATAGGCCTGGGTGTGTCATTAGATCTGTAACCCAGCTCCAGAGAGGTAGGGGCACCCAGGGATATATAGTTAGGAAGTCACACTTTACTCCTGGAGGTATCCCTGACCACAAAACACCACCTCATATCCCAGAGGCTGAGGAAAGCAGTATTTCAGGCCTTCCTTAGATCTGGTTCTTTCTCTTAGTGAGCCAGAATTGCAGACAGAATCAGAGATCCCACACTCTACTCCATCCAGTATTTTTTTTTAATGTTTATTTATTTTTGAAGGAAAGTGACACAGAACATGAGCAGGTGAGGGGCAGAGAGAGAGGGAGACACAGAATCCAAAACAGGCTCCAGACCCTGAGCTGTTAGCGCAGAACCTGAAGCGGGGCTCAAACGCACAAGCCATGAGATCATGACCCGAGCCAAAGTTGGTGGCTTAACTAACTGAGCCACCCAGCTGCCCCTCCATCCAGTTTTTTAAATCAGTCTCCTGGGCATTTGAACTGAGTGTGGGCCCTAATTCAATGCCCTTGACTCAGGTCTTCACCCTAAAAATCTACACAGCCCAAGCTGGCCACAAGCTCTTCTTCCTCCCTTTGACTTTGAATTCTTCCCATATTCCCTCCTTAATAAAGTACCAAATATCATCCATCTCTTAGGAGACCGCCACACCGCAGAATCCTATGGAAATGTATTAGGCATCATCTTCCTTGAACTTTGGAAGCATTTGATACAGTTGATCACTCCTTTCCCTTGATACGTGTTCTTACTTGGTCTTGAGAGATTTCCCTCTTTATGTTTACCTAGTATTCTCCTGAACCTTCCTTATCTTCTATACCTCTGTGTTAGGATTACTAGGGCTCTAGTGTCTGGTCATTTTTCTCTACACGCATTCAGTTTCTAGGGAATCCCATCTAGTCTTGAGTTTTTAAATGCCACTCTAAATCCATGAATTCCAAATATTTATGTTTGTTCTTACTCATTCCCTTGTACTCCATTCATGTATATCCAGCTGCTTAATTGATTATTCTACTTGATATGTCTAATAGGCTTCTCAAATTTGAGTGGTATAGAGTGCTGTCCATTGGAAATATAATACTAGTTACACATGTAATTAACTACTTTCTAGTGATCAAAATTTTAAAAAGAAATGTGAAGTTAGCTTTAATAAAATATTTTTTTAATTCCATCTATCCAAAATATTATATCTTTCTTATAGAATAAATACAAAAATAATGAGGTGTTTTCCATCCTTTGCTACTAAAGTATTGAAATTTGATAAATATTTTACTGTTACATTACATCAAATTTTGACTAGCCACATTTCAAGTGCTCAGTAGCCACACATGTGCATTTGTGTGGACAACAAAATTTTGGACCTTCTCTGCATCTGTTTTTATTGTATGATCCAGACCCAGTTTTAATCTGGGGACGAGGATCACTTCTCCCTTCCTTTATTTCTCTTGTCAATTTCCTATTGAATTCCTGCTAATGATGCTAATTGTGGAGTCCTGTCAAAGAAGGGAACTATGATGCATCAGTTTTGAAAGTTCACATGTGCTATTCTCCAGTACCTTTGGTCCTTCTTGAGATATGTTCCTTGTACTTGTGTGCTATTGGAAAGCCCAGACCATTCCAATTTCAGCTTTTCTTTCCAGTGAGTACCTATTGGCTAGTTTGCTGTTCTCTGTGACAAAGCTCGTCAGGTTCTACGGCTTTGCTTCGTTTTTACGTTCCTGAAGACAGTGACACCATGCAGAGAATGTGTTTCTTGATGATTTGTTCTCATCCACTTAAATCTTGGGGTTTTGGGGGAATATAAGTACATTCACGGTGCTATAAAATCATCATCTCTATCTAATTCCAGAATATTTTCATCACTGAAAAATGAAACCCAAATCCCTTAAGCATTCAGTTACTCCTCCAAGCCCTAACAACCACTAATCTGCTTTCTGTCTCTGTAGATTTGCTAGTTCTGGATATATCATATAAATGGAATCACACAGTATATGGCTTTTTGTGTTCTTTCACTGAGGCTTATTTTCAGGTTCATCTAAATTGTTGAATGAATTAGACCACATTACTTTTTTTATGGCTGAATTATGTTTCATTGAGTGTCTACCACATTTTGTTTATCCATTCATCAGTGGACAGATATGTTGGTTGGTTGGACATTTGGACCTTTTGACTATTGTAGTGCTGTCATGAACAGACATATATAAGTTTTTGTGTGAACATCTGTTTTCAGCTTTTTGGGTATATATCCAGAAGCATAAATGCTGGGTCATAGGGTAATTCTATGTTTAACTACTTGAGGAACCACCGTACTATTTCCACAGTAGCTCTACCAGTTTACATTCCCCCAAGAATATATGAGATTTCTGTATTCTCTACTTCCACATGAAACTTTATTATTGTCTTTTTAAAATTTTATAGCCATCCCAGTATGTGTGAAGTAGTATCTTAATTAGCTTTGATTTGCATCAAAGGTTTTGAGTAGTTTTCATGTGCTTATTTGCCAATTGTGTATCTTGCTTGGGGAAATGCCTATTCAATTCCTTTGCCAATTTTTAAATTGAGTTTCTGTTATTTTGTTGAGTTATAAGTGTTCATTGTACAGTCTGGACACAAGAACCTTATTAGATATATGATTTGCAACTAATTTCTTCCATTCTTTGGATTGTCTTTTCAATCTATTAATAGGGCCTTTGATGTGCAAAAGTTTTACATTTTGATGTAGTCCACTTTAATTACTTTTTATTTTGTTGCTTGTGCTTTGAATGTCATAACTAACAAGCCAGTGCCAAATCCAAAGTCCTGAAGATTTACTGCTATATTTTCTTTCAAGGTTTTTTCAAAAATAATTTTGTCGAGCACACATAAGATGAAATCTACCTTCTTAACAGATTTTTAAGTGTACAACACAGTATTGTTATCTATAAATACAATGTTGTACAACATATCTCTAGAACTTATTCACCTTCCATAACTATAATTTTGTACCTGTTGACAAGAAATTCCCCATTTCTCCATCCCCACTCCAGCTCCTTGCAACCACCATTCTCTTCTTTGCTTCTATGACAATTATTTGCTCCTTTAACTATTCTAGATACCTCATATAAGTGGAAGCATGCAGTATTTGTCCCTCAATGAATGAGTTATTTCATCTAGTATAACGCCCTCAACGTTCATCTATGTTGTCACATATTGCAGGATTTCCTTCTTTTTTAGTGCTGAATAATACTCCACTTAATGTATAGAACTCATTTTTAAATCCATCCATCCATCCATCCATCCATCACTGGACATTTAGGGTGTTGCTACATGTTAGCTATTGTGAATAGCACTCTAATGAACATGGGATTTCTAATGTCCTTTGAGATACTGATTTCATTTCTTGTGGATAAAGATCCCAATGTGGGATCGGTGGTCCATGTGGTAGTTCTGTTTTTATGTGGTAATGGAATTGCCATACAGTTCCCAGTAGAGGCTGTACCACTTTGCATTCCCACCAATGGTGTACAAGAATTTCAGTTGCTCCACATCCTCAACAGTTGTGTTAAAAAAAAATAGCCACACTGACAGCTGTAAGATAGTATAGTGATTTTGATTTGCATTTTTCTGATGATTAGTGACTTTTAGCACCTTTCATATACCAGTTGGCTCTTTGTATGTCTTATTTGGAGAAATGTCTACTCAAGTTTTTAGCTATTAAAAGATCAGAGTATTTGGTTTTTTTTGTTTGTTTGTTTGTTTGTTTTTTTTGCAATTGAATTGTGACAGTTCCTTACACAGTTTGGATATTAACCCCTTATCAGATATATGGTTTGCAAATATTTTCTCTCACTCTGTAGGCTGCTTTTTCACTCTATTGATTCTTTCCTTTGTTGTACAGAAGCTTTTAAGTTTGATGTGGCCTCACTTATTTTTACTTTTGGTGTCATATCCATGAAATCATTGTCAAGACCAATGTCATAAAGTTTTACCCCTATGTTTTCTTTTAGGAGTTTTACAGTTTCGAGTCTTATATTTATAAATGTCTTTAATCATTTTAAGTTGTTTTTTATATATGGTATAAGAGAAGAATACCATTTCAGTCTGGAGGTTTCTAGTTTTAGTTCTTATATTTGATTTTGTAATCCATTTAGAGTTGGTTTTTTTTAACTAAATGGTGTGAGTTAAGAATGCAACTTCTTTCTTTTACATGTGTGTATACAGTCACCCCGTTGCAATTTGTTCAAGAGACTATTTCTCCATTTAACAGTCTTGGAACCCTTGTTGAAAATCATTTGACCAAAGATGTATGGGTTTATTTTTGGACCCTAAATTCTATTTTATTCTACTGATCCTTATATCTGCTCTTAGGACAGCATCACATGGTTTCATACTGTAGCTTTGTAGTAGTTTTTGAAATTGGAAAGTGTGAATACTCAAGCTATATTCTTTTTCAAGATTGTTTTGGTTATATGGCATCTTTCACCATTCCATGTATATTTTAGGGCCAGCTTTTCCATTTCTTAAAAATGATCATTGGGATTTTGATAGGGATTACATCAAATCTGTAGATTGCTTTGGGAGTATTGCCATTTTAATAATAAGTCTTTTAACCCATGAACATGGCATATCATTCCATTTGTTTGGGGCTTCACTTATTTCAGCAATGTTTTCATAGTTTCTCAGTATACAAGTCTTGCACATATTTGGCTGAATTTGGTTGTAAGTATTTTATTCTTTTTGATACTATTGTAAATTAAACTATTTTCTTAATTTCCTTTGGTATTGTTCAGTGCTGGTATATAGACATACAAGTGATTTTTTTTGCATGTTGACATTGTGTCCAGCAACTTTTTTAGAGTCTGTTTATTGCTTTGTTTGAGGTGTGTGTAGTTGGGAGTGTTGTTGGATCCTTTAGGATTTTCTATATGTAAGATCATGTCATGTGAAAAAAGGAGTTGTTTTAGTTCTTTCCTTCCAATTTGGCTTTTATACTTTTTGGTTGCCTCATTACTCTGGCAAAAATTCACAGTACAGTACTGGATAGAAGTAGTGAAAGAGGACATGGTAGTCTTGATCCTGATCTAATGGGGAAAGCTTTCAGTCTTCTGACATTGAGTATGCTGCTAGCTGTGGATTTTTCATAAATGCTTTTTTATCATGTTGAGGAAGTATTGTATTCCTAGTTTGTTGAGAGTTTTTAAATGATGAAAAAGTGTTAGATTTTGTTAATTTTTTTGCATTAGTTGAGATGACCATGTTTGTTTGGTTTGTTTTCCAATTGCTTTCTAATCTGTGATTTCTTCTTAGGTAACGCATTGGTGTTGATTAATTTCCACATATTTGTGAATTTTCCAGTTTTCTATATGTTACTGATTTCCAGTTTCATTCTATTGTTATTGAAAAAGATATTTTGTATGATTTCAATCTTTTAAATTTATGGAGACTTGTTTTGGAGTATAACATATGATCTTTTCTGAAGTATTTCCCTTGTGTACTTGAGAAGAATGCATATTCTGTTGTTGGGTCAAGTGTTCTAAATTTTTCTGTTAGCTCTAGTTAGTTCATAGTGTTTTTCAAATTCTCCATTTCCTTTTTAACCTCTGTCTAGTTATTCTGTCCATTATTAAAAGTAGGGTATTGAAGTCTCCAAATATTTTTGTGAAACTGTGTATTTCTCCTTTTAATTTTGTTTCATATAGTTTTGGACCCTTGTTGGGTACATATATGTTTTTAATTGTTACATCTTCCTGATGAATTTACCCTTTTTTCAATATGTAACATCTTTTATTTTTTGTAACAACTTGTGTGTTAAAGTTAAATTTTATTTGATACTGATATAACCATCTCAGTTATAATTTGCATGAAATTTCCATCCTTTCCTGTTCATTCTACTAGATCTTTTGATCTAAAGTGAATTTCTTATAGACAGCATACAGTTCAATCATGGTTTAAAAAAAAAAAAAGATTGGGTGTCTGGGTGGCTCAGTTGGTTGAGAGTCCGGCTTCGGCTCAGGTCACGATCTCACAGTTTGTGGGTTTGAGCTCCATGTCCTGCTCTGTGCTGGCAGCTCAGGGCCTGGAGCCTGCTTCGGATTCTGTGTGTCCCTCTCTCACTCTGCCCTTCTCCTTCTCATGATCTATCTCTGTCTCTCAAAAAAAATGTAAAAAAAAAAAAGATTTTGTTTTTAAGTAACCTCTACACCTGATGTGGGGCTTGAACTCACAACTCTAAGATCAAGAGTCTCATGATCTACTGAGTGAGGAAGCCAGACACCCCGATCATGCTTTGCTTTTTTTTTTTTTTTTATCTCTATTCTTGAGAGAGAGACAGAGCATGAGTAGGGTTGGGGCAGAGAGAAAGGGAGACACAGAATCCAAAGCAGGCTCCAGGCTCTAAGCTGACAGCACAGAACCCAATGTGGGGCTTGAACTCACAAACAGCGAGATCATCACCTAAGCTGAAGTTGGATGCTCAACCAACTGAGCTACCCAGGTGCCCCCATATCATACTTTTAAAAATTTTTCTTAGTTTTATTGAGAAACACTTCCTTTTTATTTTCTTATATTTTTAAATTTTTTATTCAAGTATAATTAATGTAGTGTTGTATTAGTTTCAGGTATATAATTTAATGATTCAGCAATTTTATACATTTCTCAGTGCTGATCACCATTTTATCTATATCTATCCTTTTTATCTACTTCCCCCTTTCCTCCTTCACCCACCTCCCCTTGGGCAACCACAAGTTTGTTCTCTATATTTAAGAGTTTGGGTCTTTTTTCTCTTCTATTTTCTTTGTTAATTTGTTTTGTTTCTTAAATTCCACATATGAGTGAAATATGGTATTTGTCTTTCTCTGACTAACATATTTCACGTAGCATTATATCCTCTAGTTTCATCCATGTTGTTGCAGGATTTCATTATTTCCTATGGCTGAATAATATTCTATACTAACATCTTTGTTATCTACTCATCTGTCACTGTGCTTCCATATCTTGGCTATGTAAATAATGCTGCAATAAATGTAGGGGTGCACATATCTTTTTGAATTAGCGTTTTTATTTTTCTTTGGGCAAATGCCCAGCAGTGGGATTCTTGGATCATAGAGTAGTTCTATTTTTTATTTTTTGAGGACTCTCCATAGTGTTTTCCACAGTGACTGCATTCATTTATATTCCCACCAACAGTGCACCAGGGTTTTTTTCCCCCACATTCTCGCCAGTGTGTGTGTGTGTGTGTGTGTGTGTGTGTGTGTGTGTTTGTGTTTTAAGCTCATTTATTTATTTTTGAGAGAGAGAGAGAAAGGAGAGAGAGAGCTCACAGGGGAGAGACAGAGAGAGAAGGAGTGACAGAATCCCAAGCAGGCCCGACAGTGTCAGTGCAGAGCCCAACATGGGGCTTGAGCTCATAAACTGTGGTACAGTAACCTGAGCCAAAATCAAGAGTCAGATGCTTAAACGCTGAGCCACCCAGGTGCTCCTATGTCTTGTGTTTTTTATTTTAGCCATTCTGATCAGTGTATCATGATATCTTATTCTGGTTCCGATTTGCCTTTCCCTGATTATTAGTGATGTTGAGCATCTTTGTACATATGTCTGTTGGCAATATGTATGTTGGCTTTGGAAAAATGTTTATTCAGGTCCTCTGCCCATTTTTAATTGGATTATTATTTTTTAGGGGTATTGGGTTATAAGTTCTTTATGTATTTTGGATATTTACCTCCTATTGGATATATCATTTGCAAATATCTTCTCCCCTTTAGTAGATTGCCCCTTTGTTTTGTTGATGGTTTCCTTTGCTGTGCAGAAGATTTTTATTTTGGTGTCCCAATCATTTATTTTTGCTTGTGTTTACCTTGCCTCAGCAGATACATCTAAAAGAATGTTTCTATAGTTGACATCAAAGAAATTACTGTCTGTGGTTTTTTTCTATTAATTTTATTATTTCAGGTCTCACATTTAGGTCTTTAATGCATTTTGAGTTTATTTTTGTGAATGGTTTTAGAAAATGGTCCAGTTTCATCCCTTTGCATACTGCTGCCCATTTTCCCCACACCATTTGTTGAAGAGACTGTCTTTTTCCCATTGTGTATTCTTGCCTCCTTTGTTGTAGATTAATTGACCATAAAAGCATAGGATTATTTCCGGACACTCTACTCTGTTCTATTGATCTATGTATCTTATTTTTGTGCCATTACCATACTGTTTTGATTATTATAGCTTTGCAGTATACCTTGAAATCTGGGATTATGATACCTCCAGCTTTGTTCTTCTTTCTGAAGATTGTTTTGGCTATTCGTGATCTTGTGTGGTTCCACACAAATATTAGGATTGTTTGTTCTAGCTTGTGAAAAATGCTGGTGTTTTAATAGGAATTGCATAAAATCTGTAGATTGCTTTTGGTAGTAAGGACATTTTAACAATACTTGTTTTCCCAATCCATAAGCATGGAATATATTTACATTTGTGTCTTCTTCAATTTCTTTCATCTGTGTTTTATAGTTTATGGAGTACAGATCTTTCACCTCCTTGATTACTTTATTCCTTATATTATTTTTTGTGCAATTATAAATGGGATAGTTTTCTTAATTTCCCTGTCTGCTACTTTATAATTAGTGTATGGGAATGCAACAGATTTCTGTATATTGATTTTATATCCTGTGACATTACTGAATTTATTTATCAGTTGTAGTAGTTTTTTGGTGGGGCCTTTTGGGTTTTCTATATGTAGTATCATGTCATCTGCAAATAGTAAAAGTTCTACTTTTTCCTTGCTGATTTAGATGCCTTTTCTTTCTTTTTTAGGTTTATTTATTTTGAAAGAGAGATAAAGCATGAGCCACATAGGCACCCTAGCCTTTTATTTCTTTTTGTTGTCTCATTGCTGTGGTTAGGATTTCCATTACTATGTTGATGACAAGTGGTAGTGAGAGTGCACGTTCCTGTCTTGTTCCTTACCTTAGGAGAAGAGCTCTCAGTTTTTCCCCATTGAGGATGATTTTAGCTGTGAGTTTTTCATAGATGGCTTTTATTATATTGAGGTACATTCCCTCTAAGCCTATTTTGTTGATGATTTTTATCATGAATGAATGTCATACTTTTTCAAATGCTTTTTTTGCATCTGTTGAAATGATCATATGGTTTTTATCCTTTCTCTTATTATTGTGATGTGTCACATTGATTGATTTGCAAATATTGAACCACCCTTGCATCCCTGGAATAAGTCCCACTTGATCATGGTGAATAATTTTTTTAATGTGTTGTTAAGTTCAGTTTGTTAATATTCTATTGAGGATTTTTGCTTCTCTGCTCATTACAGATAATGGCTTGTTGATTTCTTTTTTTAGTGTCGTTTTCTGGTTTTGGTACCAGTGTAATGCTGGCTTTGTAGAATGAATTTTGAAGTTTTCCTTCCTCTTCTATTTTTGAAATAGCTTGGGAAGAGTAGGTATTAGATCTGTTGTATTGGGTTTTTATTTCATCTCTATTTTGTTTATTTCTGGTCTTTTCTTTATTATTTCCTTCCTTCACCTGGATTTAGGTTTTGTTTGTTTTTCTTTTTCTAGCTCCTTTGGGTGTAAGGTTGGATTTATTTGAGATTAGGTTTATTTGAGTTGTTTATTTGAGATTTCCTTTATTCTTGAAGGCCTATATTGCTATAATCTTCCCTCTTAAGATAGCTTTTGCTGTGTAATAAAGATTTTTTTTGAAAGAGAAAGAGGGAGGAGGACAGAGGGAGAGAGAGAATTTTATGCAGTCTCCACACTCAGTGAATTGCCTCATGTGGGGCTTGATCCCATGACCCTGGGATCATGACTGAGCTGAAATCAAGAGGATGGTCAACCGACTGAGCCACTCAGGTGCCCCAAATTTTGGATCATTATGTTTTCGTTTTTATTCATTTCCGTGTATATTTTTCTTTCATCTTTGATGTCTTGGTTGACTCATTATTTGGTAGCATGTCATTTAGCCTCCATGTATTTGTGTTCTTTCCAGAATTTTTTTGTGATTGATTTCTGGCTTCATACCATTGTAGTTGGAAAAGATGCATGATATGATTTTACTGGTTTTGAATTTATTGAAACTCATTATGTGGCCTAACATGTGATCTGCTCTGAAGAATATTCCATGTTCAATTGAAAAGAATGTATATTCTGCTGGTTTTGGTTGGAATATTCTAAATGTATAAAACAATGACTATAACAAGAGACAAAGAAGGACACTATGTGATGATAAAGGGAACACTCCAACAAGAGGATATAACCATTGTAAATATTCATGCACCCAATATAGGAGCACCTTAGTACATAAAACAACTATTAACAGGCATTAAGGGAGAAATTGAAAGTAATACAATAATAATGGGGGACTTTAACACTGCACTTATATCAACAAATAAATCATCCAGACACAAAATCAGCAAGGATACAATGGCTTTGAGTAACATATTGGACATATGCTCCTAACAGATAATGCTTTTTTATTATACATATCACTAAAATTTGCCTTTTATTTATTTTTTTAATTTTTTAACATTTTTTTTTGAGAGAGACACAGAGCATGAGTGGGGGAGGGTCAGAGAGAGAGAGAAAGAGAGAGGGAGACACAGAATCAGAAGCAGGCTCCAGGCACTGTGCTGTCAGCACAGAGCCTGACACAGGGCTCAAACCCACAAACTGTGAGATCATGACCTGAGCTAAAGTAGGCCGCTTAACTGACTAAAGTAGGCTGCTTAACTGACTGAGCCACTGAGGCACCCCTAAAATTTGCCTTTTAATTGGAGAAATTAATCTGTTTACAATTAAAGTAATTACCAATAAGGAAACATTTAATTCTGCCATTTTCCTATTTGCTTTCTGTGTCCTCATTTTTGTTTCTGAGTTCCTCCATTATTGTTTTGTGTTTATATGTTTTTTTGTAGTATACTGTATTCTATCCTTATTTTTTTTTCTGTATATATTTTTACTTATTTTCTTAAAGGTTGTCCTGGGGATTATAATTGAAAAAGTTATGAGAAAATTAGTTTGAATAAATATAAACTTAGTTTTACTAGTATATAAAAACTCTCCTCAGGATGCCTGGGTGGCTCAGTCAATTAAGCATCCAACTTTATCTCAGGTCATTATCTCATGGTTCATGAGTTCAAGCCCCACGTCCCCCTTTGTGCTCACAGCTCAGAGCTTGGAGCACAGCTTCAGATTCTGTGTCTCTCTCTCTGCCTCTCCCCTGCTCGTGCTCCCTTGCTCGCTCTCTCTTGCTCTCAAAATATAAAATAAACATTAAAAATTAAAAAAAAACCCTGCTCCTACACAGCTCTGTTTTTTCCTTCATGTTATCATGAAAAGTTCCATATTTTTATATTTTTTGCCTATCACATAGTTACTCTTTTATGCGTTTATCTCTTAAATCATATAGGAAACAAAGTAAAAGTTAGAAACAAAAGCATAATAATACTCGCATTTATATTTTTCTATGCAGCTTCATTTACTAGTATTCTTTATTTGTTAATAGGGATTTGTATAGTGTCCTTTTGTTTAAGCCTGAAGGAATCCCATTAGTATTTCTTGTAGGGCAGATGTGCTACTGAGAAGCTCCCTCAGCTTCTATCTGGGAATGTCTTAATTTCTTCTTACATTTTTGTTATAAAAATCATATAAAAAGGGGGGTGCCTGGATGGCTCAGTTGGTTAAGTGTCTGACTTCTGCTCATGTCATGATCTCACAGTCTGTGGGTTTGAACCCCACGTCAGACTCTGTACTGACAGCTCAGAGCCTGGAGCCTGCTTCAGATTCTGTGTCTCCTCTCTCTGCCCCTCCCTGGCTCATTCTCTGTCTCTGTCTCTCAAAAATAAAATTTAAAAAGACCAAAAAAATCATAAAACAAGAAATTTGCCATCTTTACGTTTCAAATATACAATTCACTAGTATTAAGTATATATACATTGTTGTGCAACAGATCTCTAGAATGTCTTCATCTTGCAAAACTGAAACTCATACCTACTAAACATTTATTTCACCTCCTTCCTTTACCCCAATCCTGGGTAATGATCTTTCCACATTTCATTTTTATGATTTTTATTATTTTATATACTTAATGTAAGTAGAATCATAGGGTACTTTTTTCTTTTGTGACTGGCTTATTTCACTTAACATAGTTTACTTGAGGTTCATCTGTGTTGTAACATGTGACAGGATTGATGTATTTTTTAAGAGTGCATAATATTTCATTGTATAAATATACCATTATTTTCTTTATCCATTTATCTGTGGACATGTGGTTTGCTTTTAGTTCTTGCCTATTGTGAATAATGCTGTGAAGCAATGTGGTTCTACAAATATATCTTTGAAATCCTGCTATGAAGTCTTTGTATGTATACCCAGAAGTGGGATTGCCAAATCATATGGTGATTCTATTTTCACTTATTTGAGGAATCTCCATAATGGTTTCTGTAGTGGCTATCCTATTATACATTCTTACCAATAGTGCACAGGGGTTCCAGTTTCTCTACATCCTCACCAACACTTATTTTCTGTTCTTTTGATAGTAACCACTCTAATGAGTGTGAAGTAATATCTCATCATGGTCTTGATTTGCATTTTCCTGGTGATTAGTTGTTGAACATCTTTTCACATGCTTCTTGGGTATTTGTTAGTTTTCCTTGGAGAGTTGTCTATTCTAGTCCTTTGCCTACTATTAAATTTGATTGTTTTTTCATATTGAATTGTAGATGTTTCTTATAGACTCTGGATATGAACACCTTATCAGATACATGGTTTACAAATATTTTTCCCATTTGATAGGTTGCCTTTTTACTTTGTTCATTGTTTCCTTGATGCACAGAATTTTTTAATTTTGATGTAGTCCCATTTGTCTCTTTTCACTTTTGTTGCCTTTGCTTTTTTAAGAAAATGCTTGTTTATTTATTTTTTGAGAGAGAGAAGTGGGGGGGCAGGCAGGCAGGCAGAGAGAGACAGGAAGACAGAATCCGGCAGGCTCAGAGTTGTCAGTGCAGAGCCTGGTATGGGGCTTGAACCCACAAACTATGAGATCATGAAATGAGCTGAACTTGTACTGAGATCATGACTTTAGCCAAAGTTGGATGCTTAACAGACAGCATCCAGGCGTCCCTCCTTTGCCTTTGGTATCTTACCCACGAAGTCATTGCCAAATTAAGTGCTGTGCAGCTTTTCTGCTATGTTTTCTTCTAGGTTTCTTCTAGTTCTTATATTTAGGTCTTTATACATTTTTAGTAATTTTTGTATTTGGGTAGTGTATGGGTGCAACTTTATTCTTTTGCACGCACATGGATATCAAGTTTGCCTACTACAAATTTGTTGAAGGAATCATCCTTTCATTATGTAGTTTTTGAACATTTGTTGAAATAATGTATATACAGGGGTTTATTTCTGAGCTCTCTAGTTTGTTCTATCAGTCTGTATATCTGTCTTTATTCTAGCTAGTATCATACTATTTTGATTATGGTAGCTTTGTAATAAACTTTGATGTTACTATATTTGAAGTGTCTAGCTTTGTTTTTATTTCTCAAGATTGTTTTTTGTTATTTAGGAAACTTGGAGATTATGTATTAATTTTAGAATGATGTTTTTTATTTCTGCAAAATATATCACTGAGATTTTGTTAGAGATTGCATTGAATCGTTGGGTGTGTTTGGGTAGTATGAATATTGTAATGATATTATGTCTTAATCCATGAGCATGGGATGTCTTTGCATTTATTTGTATCTTTGATTCCTTTTAGTAATATAGTTTTAAGTATATAAGTGTTTGACCTTATTAGTTAGGTTTATTCCTGAGTATTGTATTCTTTTGGATGCTACAGTAAACAGGACTGTTTTCTAAATTTCTACTTTGAATTAGTCATTGTTAGCATATACAAATGGGACTGAGTTTTTGTGTTGATTTTATATCTTGAAACTGCTAAAATTGTTTATTACTTGTAATAGCCTTTTGAGGATTTTTTAGAGTTTTCTACATATAAGATATCACCTGCAAACAGAAATAATTTTATTTCTTCTTTTCCAGTTTGGATGCCTTTTATTTCTTTTTCTTTTCTAGTTGCTTTGGCTAAGTTTTCCAGAACTATGTTGGATAGCTAGAGTGTGCATACTTGACTTCTTGATCTTTGATGGAAAGCTCTCAGTCTTCCTCATTAAGTGTATGCTAGTTGTGGGTTTTTCATATATTGCTTGTATTATGTTGATGTAGTTTTCTTCTATTCCTTGCTTATTGAAACTTTTTATCATAAAAGTGTGTAGAATACTGTCACTTGCTTTCTCTGCTTTGAGATGATTGTGTGTTTCTCCCCTTCACTTTGTTAACATGGTGTATTACAGGGATCGATTTTAATATGTTGAAGTGTCCTTGCATTTCAGTTATATATCCTTCTTGGTCATGGTATATGATATTTTTAATCTGCCATTTAATTTGGTTTGCTAGTATTTTGTTGAGAATTTTTACATTAATATTCATCACTTGTTTTGCAGTTTCTTTTTTCTTGTTGAATCTTTCGTTTTGGTATTAGAGAAATGCTGGCTTTATAGAATGAGTTTGGAAGTATTCCCTTCTCTTCAGTTCTTTGGAATAATTTGAGGAAGATTGATATTAATTCTTCTGTAATTGTTTGATAAAATTATTCAATGAATTTAGGGTGCCTGGTGGCTCAGTCAGTTAAGTGTCTGACTTCATCTCAGGTCATGATTTCATGGTTCTTGGGTTCGAGCCCCACATCCAGCTCTCTGCTGTCAGCATGGAGCCTGCCTCAGATTTTCTGTCCCCCTCTCTTTTCCCCATCCATGCTTGTATTTTCTCTTTCTCAAAAATAAATAAGCATTTAAAAAATTATTCAGTGAAGTCAACAACTTGTCCTGGGCTTTTTTGGGAGTGGGAGATGTTTGATTACTGATTCAATCTCTTAACATGTTATAATTATGTTGTTTTTTTATTTCTTCATGATTCAGTCTTGATTGGTTATACATTTCTAAGGACTTATTCATTTCTTTTAGGTCATTCCATTTGTTGGCATATAATTGCACATAGTAATCTCTTATAATCCTTTTTATTTCTGTCACATCAGTTTTTAATATTCTTTCATTTCTAATTTTATTATTTTAGTCATCTTTTTTGTTAGTTTACCTAAAAGTTTATCAATTTTGTTGCTCTTTTCAAAAATTCAATTCTTGGTTTCATTGATTTTTTTTCTATCTTTATTTCATTTATACCTGGTACAATCTATTATTCCTCCCTTCTAATTATGGGTTTAGTTTGTTCTTCTTTTTCTAGTTCCTTGAGGTGTAAAATTAAGTTGTTGATTTGAGATCTTTCTTTTTTTTTTTTCCTATGTAAGCATCTACCTCTCTAAACTTTTTTCTCAGTTATGCTTTCACTGCACCCCATAAGTTTTGGTATGTTGTCCTTTCATTTTCATTTGTCTCTGAAGATTTTCTTTTTAAAGTTTTTTTTAATTTATTTTTTTTTGTTTTCTCTGATATTTTATAAATTCCCTTTTGATTTCTTTTTTAATGCATTGGTTAAGAATACATTGTTTACATTCCATGTATTTGCCTGTTTTCTTTCGCTCTTGCCCTCTAGTTTCATTCCATTGTGATCAGAGAAAATACTTCATACCATTCTAGTTCTCTTAAATGTCAAGAAAATGTTAAGACTTGTTTAGTGGCCTAATATGTAGTCTATCTTAGAGAATGTTTCATGTACACATGACAAGAATATATATTCTGATATTATTGGGTGGACACTTTTGTGTCTATTAGATGCATTGATCTATAGTGTTTTTTGAATTCTCTGCTTACTTATTGATCTTCTGTCTGGTTGTTTTATCCATAACTGAAAGCAGGATATTGAAATCTGGTATTATAATTATGTTGTTGTCTATTTCTCCTTTCAGTTATGTCAATCTCCTTCATTTTTTAAGAGTAGTTTTGTAAGATTTAGTGGTTTTGGTTAAAAGTTGTTTTTCTTTCAGCGCTTGAAATGTACCATCTCACTGCCTTCTTACCTTTATGATTTGTCATGAGAAATTGGCTTTTGCTAATCTGATTGAGTATTCCTTATAAGAGATTAGTCTTGTTGCTTTCAAGATTGTCTCTTTTTCTTTGACTTTTGACAGTTTCATTACGATGTGCCTTTGTACTGATCTCTTTTGCTTTTATTCTATTTGAATTTGTTGACCTTTGGAAGTGTAGATTCATATCTTTTATCAAATTTGGAAAGCTATTGGCATTATTTTCTCAAATATACTTTGTACCCCTTTCTCTCATTCCTATTCTCCTGGAACTCCATACATGTGATGACATATGAGTTAGTGTTCCACAGGTTTCCTAGGCTCTGTTCATTGGTGTTCATTCGTCTTTTCTTTTTTCTTCTCAGAATTATTTCAATTGATTTATCTTTAATTTCACTGATTTTTTTTCTTCTGCGTAATAAAACTCACTATTGAACTTCTCTGGTGAATTTGTCATTTTAGTGATTGTTCTTTTCAGCTTTCCTTTTATGAATTTCTATCTCATTATCACTGTTATTTGTTTGGTGAGACATCATTCTTCTGGTTTTTTTAGGTCTTTGTCCATGGTTTCTTTAGCAATTTGAGCATATTGAAAATATTTGATGAGTGGTGAGAGAATACAGCATACAGGAATACACTTAATGGAATACATGGGTGAAGCGAGCATCCCGACTGCAGGAGGACACACCAGGTGGTGCATGGGTGGAAGGCCCAGTGAGTGTATAGGAGTATCCAGCAGGAAGTGCATCCGTAGAGGAAATACACAGCTTAAAGTAGACTCAGCAAGAGGCATATGTGGAGTATTCAGCCAGAATAGAGGAGAATATGGTAGGGCAAATAGGGGTGCAGTGTGTAGGTAGGCAGTGGGTAGAAACTGGCAGAAGGTTGATGAGTGGAGGATTCAGCCAGCATAATGGCAGACGTAATAGAAGATGAATTGCTACAGAGTACAGCCAGCCTAAGGTAGAACTTGTAGGATATTCTGGTTTAGAGGGAGAACCAAGCTTAGGATAGGATTTATCAGGATGTACCTGTGTGAAGGAAGCATCTATCATAGTTTGGCAATTGGCAGGAGGTGAATGGCTTGGTTCCTCAGAGGGATATTGCTGGGAAAGAGCTCTAGTCTCATTTCCCCTTTAGCTTAAAGGCTGGACAATTCCTAGCCTAGTGGTTATTTAAAAATATACTTGGGGCACCTGGGTGGCTCAGTTGGTTGAGCATCCGACTTTGGCTCAGGTCATGATCTCACAGTTTGTGAGTTCAAGCCCTGTGCCAGGCTCTGTGCTGACAGCCCAGAGCCTGGAGTCTGCTTCAAATTCTGTATCTTTTTCTCACTCTCTGCCCCACCCCCACTCATGCTTTGTCTCTCAAAAATGAATAAACATTAAAAATTTATTTTTAGTTTTTAAAAAATTAAAAAAATTAAAATATACATATTTTCATATATCTTTGTCAGTAGAGGGTTTCCAAAAGTAATTAGGGCCATAAATATTAGATCCCATTCTTGATCGTTGTCTAAGTTGATCAACCATAAGCTTATGTTGTGTTTATTCAGATTTTTCAAGCATGGCATCCTTATGTTGTTGAGTTATGAATCCAGAGAGGGGATCTGTATGACAGTTTATGTTATGCTTTTGTATGGTTTTTCTATTAGGGACTTGAGTCCATTAGTAAAACTGGTGAATATACCTAGAACTGTATGGTCATTTGGAAAGAGACCTGAGAAGTCTTTCCAGATATTGTTAAACTGTGTTTAAACTTGGAGATAAATTTGTCTCCTTGTTGTCTAATTCTTATATTTGTAAGCAGTCACATTTGGAAGTGAAAGCCATGGGGATAGAGACCAGAAGATTGTCACCAATATACTTGGCTTTATTAAAACAATTTGTGCAAGGCACCTGGGTGGCTCAGTCGGTTAAGCATCCAACTTCAGCTCAGGTCATGATCTCACGGTTCATGTTTGAGCCCCTCATCAGGCTCTGTGCTGACAGCTCAGAGCCTAGAGCCTGCTTCAGATTCTATGTCTCCCTCTCCGTCTGCCACTCCCCTGCTCGTGCTTGTTCTCTCTCTCAAAATAAATAAATAAACATTAAGAAAAAATAAAAAAAAAGAAATTATGCCATCAGAATGATCTTGCTTGCAGTATCTCACCTAGACCCTTAAAACTAAAGTGTGTCATCTCGATCCACAAGGAGATTGACCATTTGGTAAAGGTCAGGAGGCCTTGGTCAGCAGGTTCTAAGAAATAGCTCGAATTGAATGGAAAATTCCTCTTGGTTTGTTCAGTGATCAAGAAAATACTTAATGATGGCATGAATATCAGAGTGAGACCAGGGTTTGAAAACTCCTGTCTTAGTTGGTTCATCTTCGGTTCCTTGAGCTGATTGAGAGTCCCCAGTGGGAAGAGGGAAGCCTGAAACTCAAGTGACTCTATGTATCTGGGGTGAAGACTGAGAAGGGAAAAGTCTGGCAGGGGTGGAGAGTTGAATGACAGAATGAAGGAATCAAGGGAGCTAAAGGTTAGGTCAAAAGTGGTTTAAAAAGGGGAAAGTAGAAAGGGGATAGGATGGAAAGAGAGAGGTGTTAGAGGACTTTTTGTAAGGAAGATGGTCTTTAAAGGAAAAGTGGTTTCTGAAAAGATATTGTTGTTGGGCTTTTCTGCCTCTTCATACCAGTCAAAATAAGGAGAACATTATTTCGAGGAGATTTTAGGTAGGGAGCCCCTAGCAAGTGAACCAGTTTGGAGCTAACCTAAGATCCACAAAGAAAATGTTTAAGTTCTGTATTGTCTTTATCAAAATTTTGCTAGTTTTGGAAAATTTAGGTGGGAGTAAAACTAGAATGATGGAGCATGTATCCTGTGTGAGAGGATTCTAGGGGATATGAATGAGTTTGAGGGTTTTCCAAGGTAATGAAATGAACACTTGTCAGTGCTAAAGGCCTTGGTTTTAAATCCAAGATGTGATTTCCCATTAAAGAGTCAGGGTCATTAACCCCACTCAGAAACACTGACAGGGAAGACAGAGAAACAGGACAGTAAGAAAGTAAGGGGAAAATAAAGTTAAATAAGGATAAGGAATTGTGACTTACATTGGATCTCAATTTCCCCAGCCATGAAAGGACTTGCAGGGCTCTGAAGACTAACATTATTAACTGGGTGAAGGTGGTGGGGTTTAACGAGACAGTCACCACTCCATCTCAGTCATGTCACCATAGTGTCAAGATCTTAAAAAAAAAAAAAAGCAAGCCCACTTATTAGTAAAGAAAGGTTATATTAGGGACTATTGCAATAAAGAGATATTCAAAACTTAAGGCAGAAACATCTCAGAGTGGGGGCAAATAAGAAAGCTATTGTATGCAAAGATTGTGGGATAGGTGGCTGGCAGAGGAAAGGCATGCTAAAAACTACTTTAGTATTTCTTGAACACTGTAAAAACAGAAAAATCTAGGGAGGAAATGTTTGTTTTTATTCATAGGAGACAGATATCTGGTCTTTGAGATGGAGAAAACAAATTATAGTTTGAGAATATCACCTACAGTTGAGGACAGCTGTCTTAGACCAGTCTGAACTTACATCAAGTACGATGTTTGATTAGCCTTGTTCAGAAGGACCTTGAGGGAGGTGCTTGCTTGCAAGGTGAAGCCAATTTTGGGGATAAGCTGACAGGAAGTGCATGTTTCCAGAGCTTTGAACTTAGGGGAAAATTAGAAGGATATGCATGAATGAAGTTTATGGAGTTTTAGGACAATTCATCAAGAAGTAAATGGTGCAGGGAGTGTCCAGCTTGGGAGATACCTCTGCATGAATAGCAGGTATAGGCAGCCTAGGGAAAGAAATGATAGGAGTTGCCTGGGTGGAGATGCATGAATAGCAGGTATAGGCAGCCTAGGGAAAGAAATGATAGGAGTTGCCTGGGTGGAGGTAGGTCCCAACCTATGGAAGGCATGGCAGAGGATATGTGGGTGCAGAATATATCCAGCTCATAGTTGGTCATGGATGAGCCTCTGACAGGAAGTGCACAAGTAGAGGAAGCATCCAGCTTTGGACAGCAGAAATGAGGAGCAGCATGGATGGGGAAACCATTCTGCCTAAATTAGGATTCAGCAAGAGGTGCAGAACTAGAGGGTACAGCCAGTCTAAGCACAGTGTGACTGGAAGTTCATGTGTGGAAGAGTTTACAACCTATGGGAAGACTCTAAAACAGGTGCTTGGATAGGGATCACAGCCAAACAAATGGAGGTTAGAGTAGGAGGTACATGAATAGATAGAGAATACAGTCTAGGAGAAGTTATTTCAAGAAGTATATTGTTGGAATGCACAGCCAGCCTAGGTGAGGATTTGGCAGGATATGCCTAGAAGGAGGGAACATCCAGCGTGAGAGAGTTCATGGCAGGTGGCACATGAATGGAAGGTACAGCAATCATAGGGAAGCATATGGTGGAGGTGTATTGGTGTGGGGTACAGCCCATTTGGGGGTAAACCTGGAAGGAAGTGCATGGGTATAGAGATCATCCAGCCTTGGGAAGGACTTGGCAGGACATGGAGTCTGCAGCCAGATTAGGGTAGGACTCAGCAGAAAGTATTTGAGAGGAGAGCACAAACACCTATTAATAGGATGTTGAAGAAAGTACATGATTAGTAAAGCCAGCCTAGGATATATCTGGAAAGGAGGACTTAGGTGAAGAGGGCATTCAGAATTGTAGAAGACACAGTGATAGAGACATTCAAAGAGGGAATATTCTGCCTCAGAGAAGACCCAGACAGGGACTCCTGGGGTAGAATGTATCTAGACTAGGAGAGGATGCTATGGTCTGAATGTTTGTGTCCTCCAAAATTTACATCTTGAAATTCTAATGCCCATTGTGATGATTAGTGGGTGGGGCCTTTGGGAGGTATTTAAGTCATGCGAATGTAGCCCTCAAGAATGGAATTAGTGCCTTATAAATGGAGTTCCATAGGGATCCCTTGCCCTTCTGCCTTGTGAGCGCACAGTGGGAAGTCTGTGACTCATAAAAGGGCCCTCATCTGACCATGCCAGTGCCATGATATTGGACTTCCAGCTTCCATGACTGTGAGCAGTGAATTTCTGTTATTTATAAGCTACGTTGTTATATTTTATTATAGCAGCCTGAATAGATGAAGACAGAGAACTTGGTGTAAAATGTATGGTTGGAGGATTTAACCAGTTGTGGTGGGGCATGGGCAGGGATATGACAGGAGGTGCGTAGACATTTGTTGCAGCCAGCTTAATGTATTTTCTGACAGAAAGTAAATGGATAAGGGAAGAATTCACTCTAAAGGAGGATTCAGCTGGAATGCATAAATTGGTGCAATCAGCCTAAGAGAGTTCCAACAAGAATTTCGTGGGTGAATGGTGCATCCAGCCCAGGTGAGGCCTCACAGTAGGTATAGGTATAGAGGGTGCAGGTAGCCTATAGGATATGGCAGGAGCTGTGTGGTTGGAAGAAATATCCAGGTTAGAAGAGTATTCTGCAGGAGGTTCAGGTCAGTGTATAAGCTAGAAAGAGAAGGACATAGTAGGTGGTACATTGGTACAGGATGCAGCCAGCCTTGTGGAGGGCTTGGCAAGTTGTTCTTGGGTACAGGTTTAACCTAGCCTAGTCCAAGGGTGCAGCCAGAATAGGCTGGACATGGCCATTGGTGACTGAATTTTGGATGAAGGTGACGTAGGAGGGATGTTGAAGGAGGTGATACATGAAGGCAGACTAGGCAGACTAGGGGATGACTAGGTAGAAAGTGCATGGAGGAAAGGAAGGAGGAGATGCCTGAGTGTTTGATTCTCAGTTTAGAGAAGAATCTACCAGGAAAATCAAGAGTGAAGGAAGTATCCCACCTAAGGCAGAATTCAACAGGAAGTGCATGAATGGAGGGGAAAGCCTGCCTCGAGGAGTCACCACTAGGTGAATATGAATGGTCGTATCAAGGCAACCTATTAATAAAAGTGATAGTATAGTATTTAATAAACCCAATATCTAAATAAACCTTAAATACTGTAGAAATGTAGGGTATTTATTTTAAGGAGAATAATTGAAAATATGTATGTTAGAAATAAAATATGCAATGTTGTTTGGGTGAGATAAGAAGTCTCTGCAATTTGAGGCCCCTGAGTGGCTCAGCCAGTTAGGTATCTGACTTTGGCTCAGGTCTCACTGGTGCATGAATTAGAGCCCTGCATGGGGCTCTCTGCTGTCAGCTGGGAGCCTACCTTGGATCCTCTGTCTCCCTCTGCCCCTCCCTCACTTGTTCTCCCCTCCCCCACTTCAAAAATAAATGAAACATTAAAAAATTATTTAAAAAAGAAATCTCTGCTATTTTAACAAATTAATATGTAGGATGAAGAGTGAACTTTCATAATATTTTACTAAGAGCAGAGAAATCAAGGAAACTGTCATTTCTACAGAGAGAAAACCAAATTCTAAGTTTGTATTACCATAATGCTTGATTCTAAAGGAACCACAAGCTTAGTTTTATAATCTTATGAATAAATACATCAAAATGGAGACATATTTGGCAAAATTTTAAAACAGATTTGTGTTTCTCTTTATTTATCTTGTCTTGAACTTTCTTTAAGCTGCAAAACCTTAATATTGTGGTAATGAAAGATGACTGGAATAATGGTTAAACTTTGTTAAAAATAAATTTGTATTTTTATAATGTTAATAACTAGAAGTAATGTTTTCTTTAATCAGTAAACCTTTATAAGTATAGGAAAAACATACCCAGGTAGAAAAAAGTGTGTTTATATTGTACTTGACACTGATAAAGCAGAGAAGACATAGTTATTTTTATTAAACACTAAAGATTAAAGTAATCCTTTTTACCAAATATTGAAATTATGTTTCTCTAAATTCTTTAAAATTATTAAATATTTTTTATTTTAATTCCAGTATAGTTAATACACAGTGTCATATTAGTTTTTGGTGTACAGTATTGTGATTCAACACTTCCATGCATCAAACAGTGCTCAAGTGCACCCCTTAATCCCCATCACCTATTTTACCCATCCCCCCACCCACCTCCTCTCTGGTAACCACTAATTCTCTATAGTTGAGTCTTTTTCTTGGCTTCTCTCTCTCTCTCGCTTTTCCCCTTGCTCATTTTTTTGTTTCTTAAATTCCATATATGAATGAAATCATATGTTATTTGTCTTTCTCTGACTTATTTCACTTTGAATTTAAATTCCTGAAATATATTTGAGTTAGTTTCTTTAAGAAATTTTTTTAAGTCACGTGCCTTTTAAGGGTCAGAAATTTAATTTTGTTATTTTCAGGGTATTTTAGGAATATTCAATTTATGTAAGCAATTATTCATCTAGATATGCCAATCAGAACAGAGCCTCTTTAATTTCCGAGATGTGGAGGTAGGAAAACTTTATATACTCACACAATCAGAGATGAAGTCCTTTCTGAATTATAGACACATACATGTACAGGCACAGCGAAGTAAAGCTTATAGCCTCAATTCTACAGTTTCATCTGTGGGTCAAGTATAAACACAGAGACAGTACACCTCCCTGGTACAGATATCATGTACTTGTTCTGCTCCCAGAGGGCATGAAATTCTGCATTGATTTGCCCTAAAAATAGATAAACAAAAAGACTGACAAACCAGATTCTCTGTTGTCTCTCACCCAGTGGGAACCAGATCTCTAGAAACCATCAGTCTATTGAGGAAGATCTCTAGATGGTGAGGCCATAAATAAAAATTGTCACCACATGACCAAACAATTGCACTTTTAGGTATATACACAAGAAAATTGGAGCCATATGTTAAGACACTATCTTGTACACAAATTGTTATAAGCAGCATTATTTATAATAGTCACAATGTTGGCAAAAGCCCAAATGTCTATCAACTGATAAATAGATAAACAAAATGTGTTCTAGGGGCACGATGGATTATTTTGCAGCCATAAAAATAAATGAAGTACTGATACTATAATGTGGACAAACCTTGAAAACATGCTAAGTGAAAGAAGCTAGATACAAAATGTCTCATATGAGCCCACTTATATAAATGTCTAGACGAGCAAAACCAATACACACAGAAAGTAGATTGTTTGCCAGGGTCTGGTGGGGAGTGAGGCATGAGGAGTTACTGCTTTGGGGTTTATGTAACTGTTGTGGAATCAGAAGTGATAGTGCCACAGCATTGTGAATATATTAAAAGTACACTGAATTGAGGCCTGCCTAGGCGGCTCAGTTGGCTAAGCATCCAAATCGTAATCTCAGCTCAGACCTTGATCTCAGGGTTGTGAGTTCAAGCCCTGAGTTGAACCTACTTTAAAAACAAAACAAAATAGTGAATTGTATACTTCAAAAAAGAGGGCCAGAATGGTGACTTTTATGTTACTTGGGCTTTACAAAAAAAAAAAAAAAAAGAAGAAAACAAAAACCCAAATTTGCAACCATGGATATCTATAGCAGAGAGTAATTTACTGGCTAAAAAGGAACTGAAAACAAAACAAACACTAAATGAGAGGAGAGGAAAACAAATTAGAAAAATAGTTAACAATGTACTGATTGGTGTACTGTGGTCACACTGAAGAGCCAAGAAAAGTCAAGCCTGAGCTTTAAATGTTCATGTAGTCCACTTCTCTGTCATTGAAGATTACCTAGCTCTGCTAGGTGGAACAGTTGGACATATGGGTGTTCTCGCAAAAACAGTTAAAGATAATTATGGAAGAAGAATAAAATCATAGCACTCATACAAATATGAACACATGTTAAAAACATTTTGTTTATTAAATGAGCAAATTGGCAGATAACAATATTAGTTCACAAGGGAATCCAAAGAAGAAAAACAGAAATATTGATCCAGAAGAGTGAGAGGAATGTATAAATGGAGGCAAAATTAGTTTGATTACTGTGAGAGGGGGTTCAGTTGAGCCTGCCCTGGAGGATGTACATGTATGTCATTGACCCACAACTTAAAAAGGGATATAAGAGAGATTGAAGACATTGTTAGGCTAGATTACCTGGAATGGTGTCCCATAGCCAAGGAAAAACTTTTCTCTGAAACACATCTTTTCCTACATACTACAGTCAACTAGGATGGTAAAGTACCCTCATGAAGAGTGTCAAGTCAATGGGGAGACCAGGTTTCTGTCATAGAGGTTTCAAGGCCACTCCCATCAGGACTCAGTGATGCCACTGGCATCACAATGTCTGAGCTGGCATATAGGCAGCTCCCTGACCAGTGAGGGGCACACTTGGTAGGAGGAGGCACTGGCATCCTGACGCCCCTGGGCCAGTGGGACAGAACCAGCGAACAGGATGTCTAGGAGGCGAAGGCCCCGGCGCCGTCAGGGACAGAGGCGAAGGCCCAGGAGCGCTCAGGGACCGAGGGGGAGCCCGGGCTCCCGCTCCAGGAGAGCCCAGCTGCAGTTCTCCGTCAGCCGCATGGAGC